>NW_010365150.1:40610-86467 GCF_000414095.1 Morus notabilis
CCTCTATTTATGTACATATTCGGTGTAGTGTACCTACGACATCTGACATAGACAAGCTGCCTAGAGGCTTTAATCATGTCATTTCGGCATTAAGTATTGCCACTGAAAGGATTAACTTTCTAGAGGCCGTCATTGCTGCTTCTTCAAAGTGCATTTCTTGTACTGCAGTTTTGGACGTATCATGGGATGTCAGATCACTGCCGGTAAAATTGGGGTCAAACATTTGTTTCTTAAAATGAGAACTTCTGTTTATTGTAGTGATATCCCAGATGTATATGATGACAGCTTCCGAATTCTGACCTTCCAACCGCGTTACGTTTGTTTTCTGGATCTGATGCTTAATAAAAAAGGGTGTTTCTTTGATGTCGTTTGGTTTTGCCTGCTTGGAACCAAAAAGGAGAGTTAAAACGTCACGTCCTTTTTTCTTCACCCTCAATTGATTTGCTTTGTATTTAGTTAAATATTTAGGGTTCGTTGATTCGAGTTTTTAATTCGAGTTGAGATGTGATTTTATGTGAGGTTTTTACTGTAGTAAAAAAGGTAGATGCGACTGTTTCTAAGAGTTTTTTACTGTAATAAAATTCGAATTCTAAACTCAAATTAGTAAAATGAACGTAATTTTATTATATCGGTTAAGTGATTAACCACTAAATTGGTCGATCAATCAATACCATCTTTCAAAGAGTGGTCATCTTTCTTTATTATAGTAATATTTTTAAAAAGGTTATTTTCCCACATGTACCTATTCTCAATAGTATTTTTTTTGCCTGTTGTTTTACTTAAAGCCATAATTTTATCTGAGGAAAGTTTAAAATTCAAAGAGACTGGAATTTTAGTATGGAAGCTCAGGATGCGAGAATGTGGTCATTACTTTTAGCCCTTTAATTAGATTTCGCCACGTGTTTAATAAAACGTGTCAAGTGGTTAGGTGCGTGAATGTGTGCATATGTCCATTAAAATTTGAATTTAGGTAGTTCTATTCCTTGAGTAAAGTGGGAGCCATAAGGCCCACACTGTATTGAAAAAAAAAAGGTCTTTTTCGTGTGTTTTACGTCATTATGCCCTTATGACTTATGCTATTTACGTGGGTTGATCATTTGCGCTAGGGCTTTAAGAGAACGTTTGGTAGAGGGATTCGTTATCTGATTCGAATTATGATTTGTGGTTCACTACAGTATTCTCTTACAAAAAATACATGTAAATCAAATATAGTTCAAATCACATGATTTGAATCTTCCAACCAAACGTGACTGTGTTCTAGTGTGTCAATCTCCATGTTTTGTATTAAAAAGCTCTGAACGTGCTTGAACGATTCATTTAATTAAGGTGTCGTCGTATTGCTTGCTTCAGCATAGTTCAATTTGATTATCAAAACACCGTCATTTTCTTTATAAATTCTAAACAAAAGGTGGTCGTTTTAGGATTGTTTTCACTCCCACAAAAAGAAAAAGAAAGAAAATAAGGAAAAGAAGAAGAAGGGTGAATAAATGTTCTGCAGCCACCTACTTCAGTCATGTTCTTTTCTTGTTGGCTTTCTGCCACTCCTTGCATAAAAAACAACATAAAAAACAGCATAAAAAACAGCATAAAAAACAACATTTTGGTTACATAGTAAAGCACATGTTTTTCCTTAACCAAGTTTAGTATTGTCCATGTGATTTCTGTTTGCTTATTCTCCATTTTCAATAATCAAGAGGCTCTCTTCATGTGATTTCTTCCATGCTTTCTTTTCCTCTTAAAAAAAAATAAAAATAAAAAATAAAAACATGGAAGAAGCCAAATCATCAAATGATCTACAGGACAAGGCTGGTGCATGAAATTATTGATGATGAAGTCAACATTACCCATAATTTTTAGCAGCCAAATTCTGATATGTGTGTGTAGGATCTGACTCAGATGATATATTTTATGGGATCTCAAAATATAGAGTGCTGATGATTGTTTCCCATTGATTTGGTACACATCACAGCTAATAATGTTCTTAAGAAAGATATTTTTTGGCTGGCAATTCTAGTACTATTTATGCACTGTATTTTCCTTTAAAAGGTAATTCTTAGCCCTTTTGACAGTTTTTAATATGGTTTTATTTGAATACTGATCTAGGGGAAAATGCCCATTATTCCATTTTTTTTTTCCTTTGAAAGAAAACTGTCCAAGGAACTTTTTTCTCGTAATATTTTAACTCCCCATAAACCACAAGAAAGATATTTATTATACATTTCTGCATCAATTTTGATGAGGATATGGGAAATTGGATGAGGGTTTTTGGAGTAGTATAAAAATTAGGTTATTTAGTAGAGAGGATATTTTCAATGAATGAGAAAATTAAGGAAGATGCCCCAATTAACTGACCTCTATTATATAAATTATAAAGAGTGAAAATAAGGGTAGAAATCTTATATAATGTTTAAGAATGATATAAATCGTCAAGACATTGCTCTAGTTTTTTCATGAAAGAAGTGAAAAATCTATGAGGTATACTATTTTTTAATCCTTCCTTTTATTTTTCCCATTTGAATTTTTACCTTCTCCTTCTTTCTTTCTTTCTTTCTTTCTTTCTTTTTTTTTTTTTTTTTTTCCCATAGATGTAACAAACATAAAAGTTGACATTCAATGATCAATAGAATGTAGAAAAGGAATAGGAAACGATTATTATGGTTATAGAACATGAGTCACATACAGCTAGATATTATTTGTATATCACTTTCCCGTTTGAATAGAAATTTGTCTTCATTCCAAAAGATAAAATTCTTTTCCAATTGATAAGGTACTAAAATAAATAAATAAAGAGCACATTAAATGAACCAACCATACTCAAAATATGATATATTTTTGGTGTGTCACTATGAGGGTAGATTACACGTTTTTGAAGTCGGCTTAGTAATAGAACTCAATTTAGACAAGTAAATAGTAAAGATAATGCCTTTTATTACGAGAAATATCACAAAATTTAGATATTGACATAGTGAAAAGTACATATCGGGATTCAAATTTACTGTCTAATTTTTAGTGTCTAACCAATTAAATCACACTATATTATCTTATGACAAGCACAAAAGAATAAGTTAAAAAGCAATCTAAATTTTTTACATAATGTGGCATTATTTGATTAGTTATAGATAAATTAAAATACTAAAATTAGACAACATATTTGAGTCCTACACATCGAAGCAAAAAGCAAAAATAAAACTAGAAATTAGTGTCTAATTTTTCTTTCCTCAAAGTTGGAAAGGTCCAAGTTGCTCAATTATAAAGATTTATATGTGTATTGAAATCAAGACAAGTCCCATCTATATGTAAGAAAACAGTTTTATGATATAAACACTTGGACAGAGAAAGATTGGCCATTTCTACTAAAATGATATGATACACATTAGCACGATTTCCTCTTCTTAAGATGTCATCTGATGTAGCCTGTCACAACTATCAAAGTGCTAGAGTTTTAAGTCCCGTTCATTTTACCGATTTGAATTTTATTACAATAAAAAGTTACTAAAAATAATCACATTTAACTTTTTTGCTACAGTAAAAAACTCTCACATAAAATCACATCTCAATTGAAATTTAAAATTCAATTCAACAAATTAAACGAGCCCTTAATTATCATCCGTACCTTGTTTGAATATCTAGTAATCAATATTTGAAGAGAATAAAGTCTCTCCATATATATATATATATAATTGCAGATAAAATAGCAAATGATCCCTATTATTGTGCAAAAATCTTGAGAAATAGGAGGAGGTGAATTCAGATGTGGGCGTTCAAAATAGTCAAATCAATGGTTTAAAATGAATTAAAAAAACTTTATCAAGCACCATTTCAAACTGACCTTTTGATTCAAAATACATCAACCAAGTTACCAATCTAATCAATATTACGTTCGTTAAAAAAAAAATACTTTCGTTTCTAGACGGTTGAAGGCTTCCAAAACCGAGGATAAACATTTGTACTTAGCAAAAATCAGATAATCCTTTTGTTTTTTATTTTTTATTTTTTTATAAATTTTCCCAAGAGAAAAAAAGGGTTTTCAGGTAACAATTCAAATGATTGGCTGGAAAAGTAAATTTTGGGTTACCAAATTTGTGTTCTCCTCCTCACGTACACTATTCTCAACAAACATACGGTGAAACATTTTTGTAAATCTGGTTTAATCCCTATCCAGTAATCCAAGTCAGTGCCACGTAATCATAGACACTCCAAAACAAAATTTATTATTTTGTGGTCTGAAAGAAAACCACACGCAAGTTGCTGATCGCTGATATTATGGAATTCAGCAATTCTAACGAATTTATGCAGTAAAATCCTATTATATTATGGACAAAATTATTTAGTGCCGGTTTAGTTTAGTTGGTATATTTCAAATTTTTCTCTCGTAATAATTTTAAATAAATAAAATTTTCATCAATCATTTTTTTATAAAATTTTCATTAACGAATCAAAATTATTAATTTAAACGTATAAATTAAATATACCTTAATATATCAATGTTTATTTCACATCACGGTTTAAATAATAAGTTTAAATCGAAATTTAAATTTTCACTTTTTTTATGTACATGATTTTATTTTTCATTCGTTATATAAGATTTTAAAACGATCTCATCAATTCAATGGCTCAGATCATTTTTTTTTTTTAAAAAGAAAATCGTGAACACTTTTATCTCTTTTTATATTTTATAATTACTTTTTCGATCTATTATAGTATATCTATCTTCTATACAAGACAAAAATTGTAAGTATCTTTCCATAAAAAAAAAAAAAAATAGTAAATATCTAGCTCTACACTTTTGCACTCCCACATGCATATATAAAACCCTGGCCAAAAGGGTGTTCTCCATCACAAAGCAATCTCTCTTCTCTCACCTGTTGATGTTGCTTTGACACTTAGAGAGAGAGAGAGAGAGAGAGAGATGGCAATTGGGCAATGCAAAGACATTGAGAATGGTGAGATTAGGAACAACAGCCTTGAGGATTTGGAACAACCCTTCATTATGCAAGACAAGAGTAGTGTTATTGCCTATGAAGATGAAGAAAGTGATTGCACTAGCACTATTAGTGCTGATCAAAATGGATCAATTTGGATGGTTTTGCTTAGCACTTTCGTTGCTGTTTGTGGCTCTTTTGAATTCGGATCATGTGTAAGTATATTTTGTGATTTCCTTGAACTTTTTTTTTTTTTTTTTTTTGAGAATTATTAGAGAACTATTTACTTAAAAAACAGGATCACATTTTTCTTTATAGAATTTTCTGGTTTTACTGAAGTGTATTTTTCTTTTGTTGTTTGTTTTGTTTTGTTCTCTTCTGACTAGGAGACCAAAAAACAAAATAACAAAAACAGAACCCCAAAAAAAAAAAAAGGTTTGTTTAGCTTAAACTATTCTTTTGGCAGGTGGGCTTTTCAGCTCCCACTCAATCTGCTATCAGGGAAGATCTAAACCTCTCCTTAGCCCAGGTTTGTTATATTCTCTTTTAGTAAAAGAGACCTTTCCAGTTTATGAACTAAATTAAATTAAATTAAATTATAATATCATATGGAGTTGTACTAATTCTCAGTCACATTGCAGTACTCCATGTTTGGCTCTATTCTGACAATTGGTGCAATGTTGGGTGCTGTAACAAGTGGCCGGATTGCAGATTTCATTGGAAGAAAAGGAGTATGAAATATACCTCTTTTTATTATTATTATTATTATTTTTTAAATGAGTTGTGAAGCTTTAATATTTTTTCTACATATAAATTATGTGTTAAATTCCTTGGAAAATTTTGATGGGGTCAGGCAATGAGACTTTCAGCTGGCTTCTGCATCACAGGATGGCTAGCTGTCTTTTTTGCGAAGGTATTTTCATTCTGCATAATTGAAATATTCTTATACACATAAATATATATACACATAAATATATATGTATGTATGCATGTATGAATGTTTGTGTACGTATCACTGTATCCAGTTTCTGAAAGGGTTTGTAAAAACTCTGATACAGGGAGCTTCCTCTCTCGACATGGGAAGATTTTTCACAGGATTTGGCATTGGAATCTTCTCTTATGTGGTAAGTTTTTAAATTTGTTTTAATCCCATATTTTTGCTTGTTCTAGTAATGGTTTTGAGAAAGTCCTTCAAGTCTAATAATAGTTTTTTCTTTGGCACCACTAGATGATGGTATTTCAGAATATTAACATAGCAAAATGGATAAATAGGTTCCAATATTTGTAGCTGAGATAGCACCAAAGAATCTCCGAGGAGGTCTTACAACACTAAATCAGGTAGAAAAATAGATTTCTGTTTTTTTCCTCTTACAACACTGTATATGGACGAATTTTTAATAGTTAAGTTTCCATCGGTGGTTACCTATCAGATATAGAAATTTGATGAGATGGAATGAGCATTTAAGTATAATCTTTTTTTTTTTCAGCTCATGATTGTTACTGGAGCATCACTTGCGTTTGTAATAGGAACAGTCATAAGTTGGAGATCGCTAGCTCTCACTGGTAAATTTTGATTCTATAGTTTATTTCTTTCCTATTCCAAGGAGATTAAAAAAAAATATGAAGGGACTAACTGTTGAGCTCTCTTATCTGAAGGACTTGTTCCATGCCTTGTTCTACTCTTGGGTTTATGTTTTGTTCCAGAGTCTCCAAGATGGCTGGTATGCATTGGACCTTTTTATACTCAAGTTAAAAAAAAAAGGAAAAAAGGACAATATAATAATGAGTGTAATATCATAATTTGCAGGCAAAAGTTGGTCAGGAGAAAGAATTTCAAGTTGCACTTCAAAGACTCCGGGGCAAAGATGCCGATATTACTGAGGAGGCTGCTGAAATCCAAGTACTTTCTCTTTTGCCCACTACACCAACTAGATGTTTCGATCTTTTTTAATATAAATGTTTAAAAAATTGTCATGTCAATTAATATTAAAAGACTTCATCTACTAGTGTCTAGTGAAAAGATGACAACTCACTGCCACGCAAGTTGAGTATCGAAAAATTGATCCCTAGCACTACTCTTCATACTATAGAATCAACTTGTTCTAACAAAATGAGAAAAACTTTTCTTTTACAGGAATATATTGAAACTCTTCAAACTCTTCCAAAAGTCAGTCTGCTAGACTTGTTTCAAAGGAAATATATTCGTTCTCTCATTGTAAGCATCAAAGTTCAAGTTCATCAATTTTATGCTCTCATTCTTCTTAAGGTCCTGTTCTAATAACTTTCATGTTTCACTTGAATCCTAGATTGGGGTTGGATTGATGGTGTTCCAACAATTTATTGGCATTAATGGAGTGGGATTCTATGCAAGTGAAACCTTTGAAGAAGCTGGTACAATCATGACTCTTGGCACTTTTCTTTGGTATGGTTTTTCTGCTAAAAATTTTCTAATACCTATATTAAAATAAAATGCAGGACTTTCTGGTAAAACTGGAACCATTGCGTGGGCTTTTGTTCAGGTAATTCTCTCTCTCTCTCTCTCTCTCTTATTTTTTCTTCATCTAAACTTTGAAGTGTTCTTTAGTCCACCTAGACTAAACTTGTTTGAGAATTAATTGACAGGTCCCAATAACTGTAGTGGGAGCAATTTTGATCGATAAGTCAGGAAGAAGACCACTTATAATGGTAAGAAGTTTATCTAGAATTTCTGATCTCATATGAAAAACCAGCTAGAAAGACAAGCCTTTTATGAATAACAGTAATGGGTAATTCCCCATCTTCTTCCTTTTTTGTATGAGTAAAGAAAGACATGTTAATTTTGTGTGAAGGTTTCAGCAACTGGGATATTTCTAGGCTGCAGTCTAGCAGGAACATCTTTCCTTCTCAAGGTGGGTTACAAAACAGCTTTAAAATGTATTACGCTAAGGACCCGCAACTACTATCTCAATTTTAAATACTAATTGATGTGACATGTGAATTTTCATTCCTTTATCGATGGGTGTTTCAAAAAGTTGTCACGTCAAGTAACCAATAGAAAATGACAACTCACTTGTCGCGTGAGTTGGTATAGTAAAGTTGGGATCCCGAGCACAACTCCTTTAAAATCTCTCTCATCTCTCTTACTGTTATATCAGTCGCTTAACTTGTGTTTATCTTCTTGTGAAATCAGGCTCATGGTTTGCTGCTTGAGTTGGCACCCATAATCGCTGTGGCTGGAGTGCTGGTAAATAAACCATTTCAACTTCAAATTTTGGAGTCTAACATGATATTAATATGGCTGCTTTACTAATTTTCTGTTACCCCTTTTGGAAACAGATTTACATATCCTCTTTCTCAATTGGAATGGGAGCAGTCCCTTGGGTGATAATGTCCGAGGTAACGTTGATTAGTCCAGTCAAATCCATATTTTCATTATCTAAACATGTTAAGACCAAATAGCAAAGAACATAAAACAAATAATGCTCGAAAAAGTTCCTCAAGTTATCATCCTTTTATCGGCCGCGACAAATATTTAAACACCTACCACAGACGAAATAAATAAAGAAAGAACTTATTGCCACGTCAATTGGTAATAAAAAGTTGGTATAAGAATTGGTAATAGAAAAATGATTGGAATTGTGTGTAACTTTGTGTGACTTTTGTTGTGCTTGTAGATCTTCCCAATTCATATGAAGGGAGTTGCTGGGAGCTTAGTGGTGCTTGTGAATTGGTTGGGAGCTTGGGCAGTTTCCTACACTTACAACTTCCTTATGAGCTGGAGTTCCTATGGTAAAGAAAAAAGAACCAAAAAAAAAAAAAAACAAATCTTCTTGAATGATTAAGATTAACCCTTTTCTTTTATCTTTGTTCCCTTCAATTTCAGGAACTTATTTAATCTATTCCGGATTCTCTATCATGGCTGTTCTATTTGTGGCCGTTTTAGTCCCGGAGACCAAAGGCAAAACACTAGAGGAAATTCAGGCATGCATTAATGCAGACAAGAGAGTGGAGGTTTTGAACTAGTGAAAAACTTTTCTAAGAGTTTGGCAACTTTGTGTTTTCTTGATTCCTGTCCAAAATTATCTTCTCCATTAAATTGGTGACGAAAAGTCCTATCCGGTCATAGAAAGAAGGATTAATCAGCCACGGAATCAATATGTTCATGTGTTGAAGATCTTGGGCTTTTTGGGAATCTGTTATTATTTCTGCAGAGGAGAAAGCAGCTATGGAGCATTATTTGAAGCAATGGAGGAGCATTCGTATTTATATAGGTATTCTTGGTTTCATTTTAGAAGGATAATAGTGTTGGAAACGGCTTTGTTCAATGTAGAAAGAAGATTTTCTAGCCCTGCTTGGGCTGTTCAACCTCAATGTTTCCTTGATGAATAATAATATGAATGGTAAAGAGAAAAAAAAAAAAAAGATTTTCTTGATTTTGTTTCTTGTTATATGAGGACCATTAATGGTATAGCCACTGATGGCGATTCAGATAAATACGTCGAAGTAAACAAGAAACATGAAAAAAGACAACAATCCTAAAAACGACATGAACTTAGATAAGCGACGACCTCATGAGAACTTGAAAAAGAAATCACAGAAGGACGGTGAAACAAAAGGACGAGAAGCATTTGCAGAAAACGACGAGACCTGAAAATCTACAACAAATGTCACACGACATCAAATAACTGCAAAAGTGACAGACTATATAAGAAACGACGATAATACAAAAGCGTCAATAAAAAGTCCAAAAACTATAAAAATGAAATGAGAACAAATACTAATTGAAAGTGTATGCGTTAGAATTTTTACTCTTTAAAAAGAGAATACAGAAAAAATCTGAAAGCACAGAGAGAGCTGAAAAATCGCTACCATCATTTTTCTTAAAGAAAAGACTGAAGAATTGAAAGTAAGATAATATAAATTGACAGTAAAACATAAAACGACAGCTCAGTGAATAATCCAATAACCATTAAATGATAGTAAAAGATAACCAAAGAAACACTCTTTGAGTTGTGGCCGAAAGAAAAATTGTAAAAGTTAACATGTGAAAGAACGACCAAACAGAAGCAAAAAAAAAAAAAAAATGATGATAATAGTAAGTGTTAGAATACAAAATGTATAGTATTATGTATAGAACTTACCAATTTTGTTATTCTAGATGTGTGCCACATATATAGTTGATTATTTTGTACTAGCATACTGAGTATAAATAATATAGTTTGCCCTCAGCTCTGATTAAGCCATGTTTTCCTCATTTTTTCATCTCCGCCTCCTTTTTTTCTCTACCTGCACCATACTTTCTTTTTTGGTATCAGAGCCATCCGAGCTCCCCTCAATCCATTGATAATGCCCAAAAATCCTCAAAACCAACCTCAACCGGACCCAGCTGAAGCTCCTCCTCCACTTCAAGTTCAACCAAATCCTCAACCAAATCCAGCACAAGCTGCCCTCCTAGCTCCTCAACAAAATCAAATCCAACCTCTGCTCAACCAGATTCAAGTCTTCCCTTCACTCAATCAACCAATCTCAATGAAACTTGATGCTACCAATTATCTTTTGTGGCAAACCCAGATGCTCAACATCATTATTTACAAATGGTCTTGAAGGTTACATCGACGGTTCAATTCCTTGCCCACCTCAATTTCTCGACGCTCAAGGGCTGTAACTTAAGACGATTTTTGACAAGTTTGCTGCCATAGGAGAACCTTTGAGTTACAGAGATAAAATCATTCACACTTTCAGAGGTCTTGGTCCTACTTATGACAATATTGTTTCTAGTATAAGTGCTAGACCTGACCGACCTCCCATGGAAGAAATACACAACATTTTAATTAATCATGATTATTGCCTTGAGGAGTAACAATCTATTGATAACCTTGGTCTCACTCAAGCCCAGCTAACTCAATTAGCTCAACTCAACTTGTCCCAACTTTCTCAACCTAAAGCCCCACAGAAACCGTATTTTCCAAATTCCACAAACAATTTCAAACCTCAGAATTTCTCTCCCAACTACTCTAAACCACCAAATGCTACTCGAAATCAGAACTTCCACCACTCTCACTTTTCCAATAATCGGCTTGGTATTCTCAGAAAGCGTAATGTTCCTCAAACCTTTAACTCATGGCCAAAACAGAACAACAGACCACCTGGCCACCGTGATCAATGTCAAATCTACCTTAAAATTGGGCACACTGCCGATGTTTGCCATCACCGAACCAACCTCAAATATCAGTCTCAAGTTCCTCAGGGATACTTTGGTCTCAATCTTGGCATATCAAATGGTCAAAGCCAACCAAATGCCTTTGCAGCCATGCTTGGTACATCTAATGGCTCCCTGCTAGCTCATCTAGCGAAACACCATGATATCTTGACTCAGGCGCCACACATCATTTCACTCCTGATCTCAGTGCACTTGGCAGTCCTATGCCCTACTTTGGTAAAGATCAGGTTAAGGTAGGCAATGATAAGAAAATTGAAATTTCTCATATTGGCAATGTTTTCATTAAGTCTACTTCTAAGTCTATTCACCTAAAACATGTTTTCCACACACCTGCCATTTCTAAGCAATTATTAAGTGTTAGTAAGTTGTGTCAAGACAATAAGGCATTTGTTGAGTTTCATTCTACTTTCTTTCTTGTGAAAGACATCCACTCGAAGGAAATCCTTCTGGAGGGACATCTTGAAGATGGTCTCTACAAATTGCTTCCCTCATCCGTGTCTGCTCAGTCTTTCCCAACTTCGTCAAGTCCAAGCCACTCCTCACATCAACTTTCCTTACTTCATGTCTCAATCTAAGTCTATCATACACAACTTCAAGATGTCAATTTATGGCACAATAGACTAGGACATCCATCTTATCCTATTGTCAATAAAGTGATGAAATTATGTAATTTAAAAACTCCTAGTAGATCTTCTGTTGAATTTTGTGTTTCTTGTCAATTGGCTAAAAGCCATCAGTTACCCTTTAATCAATCAAATTTTTGTGCTACAAAGCCCTTTGAACTTGTTTACTCAGACTTATGGGACCTTCTCCTGTTCAATCTGTTACTGGTGCTAAATATTTATGTTTATTTATTGATGATCATTCTCGCTTTACATGGCTTTATCTACTTGATGCTAAGCACGAAACCTTTGCTACATTAAAAAAGTTCAAAGCTATGGTGGAAACTTAATTTAACACCAAAATACAAGCATTACAAATGGATTGGGGAGGTGAATTTCGCCCTATCAAGGCCTTTCTCGCAAGCTTAGGGGTCCACCATAGACATCCTTGTCCTATCACACCACAACAAAATGGTAGAGTTAAAGGAAATAACCGTCATGTAGTGGAAGTAGGGTTATCAATGCTTGCTCATGCCTATGTTCCCCTGTCTTATTGGCCATATGCTTTCCAATCAACAGTGTACCTAATAAACAGACTTCCAACCCCGGTCTTACACCTCCAATCACCCTATGAAACTCTATACCACAAAATTCCCTCATATGAGTTTCTCAAGGTCTTCGGATGTGCTTATTTCCCATTCTTCCGCCAATACAATGACCACAAACTTCAGTATAGGTTAGCCGAATGCATTTTCCTTGGTTATAGTAACTCTCATAAAGGCTACATTTGCTTAAATCAACACATATACAGAATTTATGTATCGCATCATGTCATCTTTCATGAGACATCCATTCCTTTCTCTAAACCTTTTATAACTGCACCACCTCCTAATCCCTCTCCCTCCTTACCATCTCTATCTACTTTTTACTCTTGTCCACCTTCATATACACCCCTTCCCTCAAACCTTTCTTCACCTTCCCAAGCCTGTTCACCCTCTAGCACAACCCATTCATCTTCACTAACTTCACCCTTACCTACTCCCTTCTCTCCTCCCTCTTCTCCTCATCCACACCAATCATCTCATACCACTTTTAACACTCCTTCTCCCTCTTCACCTATTTTGGAGACTAGTCAAAACATTGCTTCAATATCTGGATCTTCAATTGACTCACCACTAGTTACACTAGGTTCTATTATTCACGTCACTCCCGATAATACTAATGTGCATACTATGGTGACTAGGTCTAAAATTGGGATACATAAGCCCAGGAAGCTGTTTAATGTTCAGATTGATGCCACTTCTGCTTAGGCCCTTTCAGAGCCAGTAACTTATAAGCAGGCTGCCGCAGATCCCCAATGGCAAAATGCAATGCAAGAAGAGTTTAATGCCTTACTTCATAACCACACTTGGACCCTAGTGCCGCATTGTCCTTCTCAAAAGGTCATTGGCAGTAAATGGTTCAATCGTTTGAAGCTCAAACCCGATGGATCTGGTGAACGACACAAGGCTCGCTTAGTGGCCAAAGATTTTCTCCAAACCCTTGGCCTTGACTACTTTGATACATTTAGCCCTGTGGTGAAACCGACAACCATCAGAGTGGTGTTATGTCTAGCTCTTGCTCACAACTGGCTTATTCGACAGCTTGATGTGCATAATGCATTTCTCAATGGTACTTAACCGAAGAAGTTTTCATGTCTTAGCCCCGAGGATTTGTTGATCCTGTTCATCCTGATTATGTATGTAAACTCAAGAAATCCTTATACGGCCTCAAACAGAGTCCTCATGCTTGGTACACCAAACTTAGTCATTATCTCTTACATTTGTGCTTTATTAACTCTAAGGCAGACAGTTCAATGTTTCTCTTGAGCACTCCAACAGACACGGTAATTGTATTAGTCTATGTTGATGATATAATTATTAGCGACAGCTCAATCTCTCTCATTCAACAGTTGATTCAGCATCTGAACAACCACTTTGTACTTAAGGACCTTGGTCCACTCCATTATTTTTTGGGCATTCAAGTGTCTCATTCTAAAGACTCACTCCACCTTTGTCAACAGAAGTACATCAGTGAGCTTCTTACTTGAGTTGACATGCTTGATTGCAAGTCTGCCTCCTCCCCTATGGCTTCTGATGCAACACTATCTCTATATGATGGAGAACCTTTGGTTGATCCTACACCCTATCGGCAAGTTGTTGGAGCTTTACAATACTGCATCATAACTAGACCTGATCTCAACTTTACCGTTGGCAAAGTCTGTCAATATAGTATGCTCCTACATCATCTCATTAGGCAGCAGTCAAACGAATTCTTCATTACTTGTGCGGTTCACTTTCCTATGGCATAACCTTTCAAGCCTCCTCTAATTTCGCTGTCTCTTATTTCACTGATGCCGATTGGGCCTCTAGTTCAGATGACCGCAGAGTTACCTACGGCTATTGTGCTTTTCTTGGACCCAACCTCATCTCATGGTTGTCCACCAAGCAACATGTAGTCTCTCGAAGTAGCACTGAGTCTGAATATCGCGGTCTCGCTAATGCTAGAGCAAAAGTCTTATGGCTGCATATTCTTTTGACTGAGCTTCAGATTCCTCTCAATCCTACACTAGTGCTCATTTGTGATAATATTAGCAGACTTCATCTTGCAGCCAACCCCGTGCTTCATGCTCGCATGAAGCACATCGAGATTGACTACCATTTTGTGCGTGAACGAGTTATGGATAAGATTATCACTGTTGAATACACTCCCTCTAATGATCAGCTTGTCGATATTATGACTAAGCCTCTACCTTCTAATTGGTTTCTCTCTCTACGCAGCAAGCTCACTGTGGTGCCTCACCCCATTCCCTTGAGGGGGGATGTTAGAATACAAAACAATTGTGTACAACTGAATGTATAGTACTATGTATAGAACTTGCCAATTTTATTATTCTAGATGTGTGCCACGTATATAGTTGATTATTTTGTACTAGCATACTGAGTATAAATAATATTTTTGTCCTTAGCTCTAATTGAGCTAGGTTTTCCTCATTTTCTTATCTCCGCCTCCTTCTTTTCTATACCTGCACCATACTTTTCTTCTGTAAGAATGATAATAAAAACAATAAATAACTGCAAAGGTTGCTTCATAAAATTTGACAAGAACCAAGGACCTTTAAAAAAGTGAAAGAAGTCACTAAACGATAATTTAAAAAAGATGACGATATTTAAAAAAAAGAAATCAATTGACTGCAAAATAAAAAGGATTTTTAGAGTGGCAACAACCATTTAACGACCCTTTAAAACAAAGTGTAAAGTTGCCAGCAGAAATCACTAGAACAGAAGACAAAAAAAATGAAAACCTAGTAATAGAACGACCATACAAATATGAAAACGACAAATAAAACTATAGGTGCAATAAAACGACAATTTATGTAAAATGAAAAAAAAAAAAAAAACTAGAAAATGATTTACCATCCAAAGAAAGACATAAAGGTTTAGAGAATAGACACCAATCATGTAAAAAAAATTGAAAACAAAAATAAAACAAAACGACGATAAAGTGAGAAACGACAATGAGATATAAAAAACCTGAAAACGACAAGTAAAAGCCACAACGATGGTTACAAGACAAGAAGAGATGAAACCAAAAATGAAGAAAAAAAAAACCATTAAAACCCTGAAAACGACATTCAAATATAAAACCACATAAGCGACAACATGACATAAAAATAGAAAACGAATAAGAGCAAAAAATCTAAAAACGACACTAAAGCATAAAACAACCAAACCTAACAAACGACAATAAGTAATAAAAACTACAAATGCTTGCAAGTTGAAACGACTATCATCAGAAAACGTTATGGGAATTATGTTAGACGACAACAACATGAACGTGCAATTCAGAGAGATCCGTAATTTGCAAAACCAAAAAAGGAAATAAAACGGTAAAACGACAAGCACCTGAAAAAGGAGAAAAAAATTTAAAATGCTGATAAAAAGTAACAATAATAAGATTTTCTTTGTTTTTTTATAGAAAAATAAGAATAATAAAATCCTGAAATTCTATAATTTTAAGAATAAGAGAAACTTGAAAAAACAAATACAATTAGAAAAGAGAAAATTTTTAAAAAACAAATGAGAAATTATTTTTTTTTTTGTTACAATAAAGCTCTTCCTTAAATAAATTAAAAAAAAACCTTTCATCCCAATAAAGATCTTCCTCCTCCCTCTATTCTTTTATTTTATTGTTCATTTTTGTTTTAATTTTTGAAAAGGCTCTCTAAACGCGAATATCAATTCCTTAAAAAATAAAAATAAAAAGAGATAATGATAGAATAATTTAACGATATTGGAATTTAATTATTAAAGGTTAAAATGGATTGGCGAAAAAGAAGAGGTCTTGATATCTAAATTACGAAAAACCCATAATCGTAACTGAGAAAAAATTAAAAATGGTCTTGCCTGGGGGGTAGATTCGTCAAATCATACACAAATAAAAGAAGATTCTATGATCAATCTAGTTACCTCGGAAGAATCCAACCAAAAATCCTCTCCCAAAAAGAGAAAACGATATTTTCTTGCACACCAAACAAACAGATTTCTAAGGAAAATTCTTCAGACGAACAACGAAGAAAGATGGCTTCTTCGACAGCCAAGATAACGTTCCGAATAGCAATGGTGGTTCTTGTTCTCCTCCTCTTCTTCTACGTCGGCCGTCCTCTCTACTGGAAGATCTCGGCCACCGTCCACGACATTCGCCAGAACAAACAGACCGTCAAGGAAGGTCAAATTTCTCTCCATATCTTTTTTCTTCCTCAAAAATTGAAACAAAAGAGGACAATTTCTAGGGTTTGATGATTTCTCTGATTTTTGTTTTTTTTTAAAGGTTTATCGCAGATCGTAATGGAAGCGCAGCGAACGGTGGGTTGGTACCACGACGAGTCGGACTCGGGAGCCCGAGAGGGCCGGTTCGGGAAGAATCTCCGGTCGGCCACGAGTCGAAAGTTGCAGGTTTTGCTAGGGTTTTGAATTCGCATTATTACTATTTTGTGTAATTTAACCTAAAAATTTTATTAATACTGCTGTTTAGTTTTTTGATGTGATTATGTTCAGATCTGGTTAGAATAAATGGAGCTCTTTAATGAGAGTGTAAAAAAGAAAAATTTTTAATTACTTGGTTTAGTTTTAGTTTAGTTATTTAAGTACTTGTTTAACACTTTTTAAGCTACTTGTTAGAAAGTGTAAGAACAGAACTATATATATAAATGGTATGTTTATTGCCAATGCCTTGTTTACTTACAAGGATTTTAACACTATCGGTATTCTGTTTTAAACTGTCATATCTATACATGTTAGATTTTGTCGTTTTGATGTAAATTTGATCGTATCTAACATTAAAAATATGCATTATTGGTTCGGATACCCTGCCATAAGAGGCACCTTGAAATAATTGTATTAAATGATGTTGGAAAGATTTGGCCTCGTTCAGTTCGCGGATTCGAATTTTTAATTTGAGTTAATATGTGATTTTATGTAAAAAATTTTCACTGTAGCAGAAAAAGTTAGATGTGACTTTTTATGAGAGCTTTTAACTGTAGTAAAACTGGAATTGAAAACTCAAATAATAAGCAAAAAAAAATAATCATGTATCTATCACATAATAATTAAATTTTATAGAAAAAGTTATGTTATATGCAAAAAAAATTTCTTTGTTACAATTAAAACCTATTCAAAACTATAATGTTTTGCACACACTAACTATTTATGTAAAATTTTATATTATTATGCGATAATAATGTGATTATCTCAGTTAAATTTCAAGATCGTTCATTAATTTCACTGTCATGGAAAAAATGTTAAAAAAAATGAAATTTTAAGGACTAAATATGCTACAATTAAAAATACAGAGACTAAAATGTCACTATGCTGAAAGTCATAGCCTAAGGTAGCTATTACTAGTCTAGTAGTTGTTTTTTTCTATTAGTTGCGATGCGACCAGGCGTTTACTTATGAGATTAGTTGAGTAGGCTTGCGTTAGTTGTCTGCTATAAGATAGCTAGTTTTGGGGCTTTCGACATAAAAAAGCCTATCCGGCTTGGCTTCGCTATCGCTCATGACTTGTATTGTAGTCGTAGTCTTGTAGTCGGCCCGGAATGCCTTTGTAGTCTTTTTAATCCCCCACTGCGGATACTAACCTTCTTTCTTTGAGGAGCACAATCAACAGCACTTCCAACGCCTTCATCGGAGAAAAAGCGGGCAAGGGAAGTCGCCGGGTAGTACTCTCGGGTCATTTTTTTCCCCCTTACCCAACTGTGGGAGAAGAAGGATTTTGGAAGCAGTCCCCTCCTACGGTTTGATGATTGCTTTAATCAAGAATGGGTTATGCATTAAATCATCGTGCCCTTCTACGAACGAGGGAACCGATTAATTATATGGCCACCGCTACGAGATCGTCCGGTAAAGACATAAAAAAATCACCCACAAATGGTGTCGAAATGGCGATTGAAGCGTCGGAAATAGCCAATGCGCTCATATCTCGAATTGCACTCCACCCACTACCACTACCTTCGTTCCTTATGATTCTAGGGGTTTAGGATAGGAAGAGGGCTAAGCTCAACTCAAAGATGCTAAATAAGGGCCTTCATTATAATAGCTTTCAATGCGCATTGAGCGAGTAGTTAGTTCAGTTTTGTATGACTCGTTCCCACAGTTTTTCCGTGAAGGCTCCGGAGCTCTCTTTTCTTTTCAGGATGGAACGTTTGTTCAGGACCACAGGACGGGCTAGGGTCCCGTTGAATTATACCTACCTGGTAAATCCCGCCACAGAGGTAGTTTTCTACCTCTCGAACACATAGATGCCAAGCTCCTTTTCATTAAGATTTTAGGACTCCTAGTTCTTTTTTTAAATTTAAGGAAATATTGGCATTAAAATTGTTGTTATTAAATACTTTATATCACTCTTACAAGATACAAGGTAAATGGTTTGCAACCGTTCTCATAAACAGGCTGTCAAAATAGGAGGTTTTATTTGAACCTTTTTCCTTTGAAAATACATTTGAATAAAGTATACAAACAAAATGTATTTTCATTAACTTCTTTATAAATTTACAAAATTGTACAATTTTTTGACCATGTACAATATGCACGCGCTTGAGCTCGCGCGAGCATATATATTTTCTCCCCATCGAGAGGTTATTAAAGTAACTAAATTAAATAAAATTCTTGTAAATTTTTTTTTGGAAAACCACATAACTTTCATAAACTGTATATGAGCAAACTCCTGAAGCAACTCAACCAACCACTAGAGCTACGCATCCACATGTGCATCTCAAGAAACTACATGAGCTAAAATTGAGAAAGTAAAATCTCTATATACGTGTTCATAATATTAAGGCCGGGTTTGAAATTGATTCCGTTTTTATTTTCATGTTTTTCGAGAAAGAAAAAATAAAAACGTTTCCAAAACGACATTTGACGCAATAAAGACAAAAAACGAAAATGAAAATGATTTTTAGTTTAGTGTAAAATGAGAGAGAAATAAAAAATGACTTTTAGTCATTTTTTTTATTTTTGTTTTCATTTTTTCCTCTCTCGAGCAGAGAGAGAGAAAGATAGATAGTATTGAGTTTTTTTATACTGAAAACAATCTATTGATAAAATTACCAAACACATTTTCAAAAATGATTTCTCTCTGAGATTGAAAACAATTTTATTTTCATTTTCATATAAAAAATAAAATCATTTTAAAACGAGTTCTAAACGCGCCCTAAACTTTCACATTCTAAACACTTTTATTTAATCATTTACTTTAAAACTCATTCCCTTGAATAAAAAAAAAAAATCAGCCCAATTACAAAACTTAGCCTGCCAGTAAATAGGCCATGGGTTTTCCAAACCTTTTCTTATTGGCCATATAGCATAAAGTGGTTACCTTTTTTTTTTTTTTTTTTTTTTGACCCTTTTGCCTCAAAGGGTCTCGCCACTATTATTTGGATCCATCAGTCCCTCCCGCGTCCATTGCCTACCCAGATATCAAACTCAATTTTATACCTCATTTCAATAAACATAAAAGTGTACATGGTTTTACTTTAGTAAACATGTTAAATTCTTGAGTTCCTTTTGTTCATAGACATGTAAAATGGCAATGTCAATCAAGTATAATGACTTTGTGTGTGTTTGAGATTACTTTTGAAACTCTCAAAAGTACTTTACACAATAAACGATGCAACTACTTTTAAAAGTACTTTGCATAATAAACGATACAACTATAGTGTTTGGTAGAAGTACACAAAAGTACTTTACACATAAATTAATGTACTTTTTAAATTATTTTGAAAAGTTAAAATGTATAGTTTTTAGATTCTACTTCTATTTCTATTTTTGATTTAAGTAAAAGAAGTATTTCTATTAAAAGCACATTAATTATTTTAAAAGTACGACAATCCCAAACTTACCCTTTATGCATAATAATCACATCATACATGTAAAAATTTACCTCATAGAAAATATTGTTTCTTGTCATGGTTTTCAAAATCTAGATTTTACTTACCTCTTGTCCAAAATAGCTTGAGAGTGAGTAGTGAATTTTCCTTTTCAGAAACTTGATGTGCTAATAGGTCCTAGACACACACTTTAATCTATCACAACCATATAACAAAGAATTGCAAACTAGTTTTTCAAAGCATCTTGCATATATAAACATTCTCTGTAACACTTGAAATTATACTATATATAATCCCATGTCATTCATACTTTCAAAAAGGACTTTACAAATTCATAAGATAATACATGGTTGCAAATAATACTCCTTAATTTAGAAGTTCAAAAAGTAAGAAATTAACTTCATAAACTAATAATAATAAATCTGCAAGTGAAACAAGTATGTTTCAGATAAGTAGACATATAAGAGTAATTTACACTCTAATTCATATACACAAACATAGATAAAATCACAAATTAGATACAATTTATCCATTTAAAGAAGTTATATTCACCCGTAACACAATCAAGTATCAAATGGAACATAATATAATCGCAAGCAAGTTCGGTTCTAGCTAACTAAAGCATTTGTAAACAATTTCAAACCCGGGGAGAATATCAAATTAATCCTTGCAAATAAAAGATCGTTATTGAGTAAAGTGATAAGCAAGGATCATTGCCCCAGAAGATTGTTTTTAATTAATTAATTATTAATTTTGTAACACTAAATATGAAAAGAGGGTTTTGATCAATTATACTAATAAACTGAAATTAAAAGAAAACAAATCACTAATTAGAGATAAAAGAAAACAAAAATTAAAAGACCGGTTAAAAAATCATTCTCAACTATTGGACAATGAAATTATGTTAAATAAACAATAGTATCTCTAACTTTCTATTAAAACCATCAACCCATAGATAACAATAAACTCTGCTATAAATATGATCATCAAAACACTATATGAAATATCTTGATACAAATTTCCGACAAGTACTCAAAAGTGCAAATATGATCATCAAAACACTATGAAATATCGAAAAATTCCGTTTTACAAGTTTTGGAATAAACGATTTTTGATTTTAGGTACTTCGATGCTTGAGTCAGAATTGATCTATAAATCGAAAAATAAGAACAAATTAAGGAAAAATTTAGCAGCCTACTAGGCCGAAAATTGTCAGGATTGGGCCGGGCCATATACTGACCCTGAGAAAGGCCAAAACCAAAAGAAAACTTACCAATTACCCACCTATAACTAATTGGGAAAGAAAAAAGGAAAGAGTAGAAAATAAGTCGAAAAGTTTAAGAAATTATATAAGTCAATTTTTAGTTATAGAAATTAATAGGTCATAACTTATTAAGTTATGATTCATAATCAGATAAGTTATGGATAAATTTGTTAAGTTATGGTTCATAGCTAGACAAGTTATGGACAATTATGGACAATAATTTGTCAAGTTATGGTTCATAACCAGACAAGTTATGGACGAAAATAATAATTTGGCCTATTTATTAACTTATGTAAATTATTGACCTATTAATTTTAATTCATCTCAAATTTTGACCTATATTCTTTTTTAGTTAGCTATATTTTCTTTTGGCTATGTGGAAAGTGATTGAAATCTCAGATGAAAATGGTCTAACCTTGCCGACACAGGAATAAAATAACACAATATTTTTCCACAAAAATTCGATGTGTTAAACATAATGGAAGCTGAGATTGGCGGGCCAAGAGGGAAGTAATCGGTCCACTTAGCTATCATTTTTCTTGCCATTACTTGACACATCTTTCAAACGTTACCACCCCAAGCCAAGAGCCAATTGTCAGGATTTAAAATTTTTGAAATGATTGAAAATTTGAAATGATTGGACCCCCAAAACAAAAACACACCCTTTCGCTTCTGGACCAATCCTCTAGTTGTTGCAAATTTCGAATCAATGTGAATTGTGACCTAGTTTTTGATTATCAAAGCAAAAAAGAAAAAAAAAAAAAAGTGACTTAGTGTTGTCAAACCTCTAACTCTTTTCAACTATGCACATTGTTAATTTGTTGTGATTATCTGTCTCTTATTATCTTTTCTGAGATTTACGTCCAATCCGTACTGATTTTTGATACTCATGAATGAAACTCGAATGAAATCCGTGATTCATATTGATTCTTGATGCTCATGAATTCTTTGTGTAACTAAATTTTAGTAGGACTCTAAAAAGTATGCGGAGCCGACAAACTCTCACACACCTCAAGAACTGTATTTTTTTTCCTCCAATGTTTTCATTTTATGTTGAAGATACAATTTTAACCGATAGAAAGTGATTGCTGCTTACCTCACTTTGGTCAAATACAAAGTGAACAATGTTTTCATTAAATTAGAAATCCATATTGCCCCGTTCTTTTCACAAATTCGAGTTTTGCTACAGTAAAAAGTTTTCAGAAACAATCACATCTAACTTTTTTGCTACAGTAAAAAACTCTCACACAACATCACATCTCAACTCGAATTAAAAACTTGAATTAACGAACCGAACGGGCATTTGTGGCTGAGTGTGATATCCGTCTCTCTCTCTCTCTCTTTTTTTTGGTTCAATGATATAGCTGTTTTTCTCTTCACCAACCTGTTTAAACTTGTTAAATGTCATCTTCAAAAACTTTTGCCCATATCTCTAGAAGAATGTCTAGTACACATGTAGTTTAGATTTCTATCTTTCACCTTTTTACCGATCAAAATCTCATTAAAATAAAAGAGAACTCATGAGACAGTTTTTAATATAGATATAACGACCGCAAAACGCAACCCTACAAGCAGTGTAATTTCTCAATCCTACTATAAAATTCTCCCAAAAATAAAGCCCAAAAAGGAAAAAGCCATCCCCGGGAGAGTTTATTTGGATAGGAAAGTGGATCCCTTAAATTAATAAAATCCCAACTTTACATCCCAAGTTTGGGTCATCCCCGTGAGGATGAAATAATCATTGCCAGCATAATAGCCAGCATGGTTTCCTTAAGGAGCATAGATTTTCCAAAATGCAATGAAAAATTGCAGTATTCTATAGCTAGATTGGCTAAGATTTGTTTTTAAAAACAAATTGAATAGAAGACTTTGTATTAAAAAAATATATTGAACTTCAAATTGAGAGGTGCATAGTTCACACTAAAGGTGCTATATATGCAGTTCCTTATGATGACATTGGCATGATCTTTGCCTTCAAATTAGTGGTTCTTCTTTAATTAAATTAATCTTGAAAATTGTATTAGGGTTGGGCCAAAGAGTATGATACCCCTTTCACAAAAAAAAAAAAAAAAAAAGGTATGATACCCATGCACCCAACCACCCAATGTATGAATATTAAAGTTACAAATATCCAATTTTGTCAAAGGGAATCCCTATCGGGAATCTAGCAAAGGTTTTTTTTTTTTTTTTTTTTTTTTTTGAAGTGAAAACTGAAGCTTGTTTTGAAGCATATGAATTTTTCTAATCCGCATGCCGCGTTAAAGAATATTATTAACTTAAATTAATGATAATAGGTCAATATGGAGCTCCTTAAGCTTGGCTAGGTGCAATTTATCAGCCCCGTTCATTTCACCGATTCGAGTTTTGTTATAGTAAAAAGCTCGCAGAAACAGTCACATTTAACTTTTTTACTACAGTAAAAAGCTCTCACATAAAATCACATCTCAATTCAAATTAAAAACTTAAATCAACAAACTAAACGAGCCCTTAAATTCTTAGCGTTGAAATTTTGCCAAGTCATTTCCTTGTTTCATAAGTAATGATAGTTATAGAAGGGGGACCAACAGGCAACTTCTCCACGTATGCTTAGTTTGTAATGTAGCGGTGATATGGGGACATGCCTCTCATCATTTCCCTCTCCATCACCCATAATAAATCACAAGGCAATTATGGTTATAATTCCTACCCATCTATACGTATATATTTTATTATATAGTTGTCTATATATGAATTTCTTTATTTGTCTTTCTGAATACAGAAAGATTTAGGGCTTGTTCATTTATATTTTTTGAGCTAGAGTGATTTGAGTTAAGGTATATTTAAGTATGGTTTGAGTTGAGACTCTAATTTGAGTTTGTGTTTCGATGTGCACATTTTGAGTTATGGTTTGAATTAAGAATCTATTAGAGTTTGTGTTTGGGTGTGTCAAAACTTGAATTTATATTTAGATAGTATTTTAATAAAAACTCAATGGTGTGGAAAATTTTAATAAGGTATATGAGTGAGGTTTTATTCGTCTCATCGTTGTGAACGCATAGAAAAAAATTATCTCAATCGGAATTAAAACGAAAAAGTTATAATGTTTTTAAGAATAAAAAAAATATTGTTCATTAACTTTAGTTTAAGTTTAAGAACATGAGTTGAATGGAGAACTTAAACTCAGATTTTAGTTCTAAACTCAAGTTCAAACTCAAATTTTATAAAAAAATATGAACTTAAATAAAATTATAACTTGAGTTTAAACTTTACATTTTATGATAAAGTCATGTATGAATTTATAGTTAGGCGAAATCTATAATTATTATGAATTTCTCTAAAGATGAAAATAAAAATAAGATTTTGTTTGCAATTTAATATTATTTACCATAGGCTTTTGGGTAAACAAGACATCCGCTTTTCACATGTCCTCTCCATTTAAATCCTCCATTGCCTTGTAGTTCTCTCGTTCATTAAAAAAATTGCTTGAACATCGCCTTATATTGTAAATTTCTAACTGAAAACCAAATACTTATTTACCTTTTATACCATAGTAGTATCTTTATTATGAAACGATGTACTTACAAATCTGTAGTATATTTTCTCATAGCATAACACTCATTTAATATTTTGTAAAAAAAAAAAAAGTTATTTTAATACATAGCTATGAATAATGCTAGGGACACCAACTTATATACCAAATGACGTGACATGTAAGTTGTCATTTTTTTATTAGTCGATATAATCTCTTATCATTAATTGATGTGACAATATTTTAAATACTCACTCATATAAAAATAACAATTCATATATCATATCAGTGGATACACAAAAATTAAAATTTGAATCGGTGTCTTTAGTATTATTCCATAGCTATATGAAGTCTACAAAACATATAGATCATTGTTTAAGCCTGTGAGGTTGCGTATTTTAGATGAAACATGTAAAGATACGAATGAGGGCTAATAAGATTCTAAGTGTAGTAGTTCTATATGAAATTCGTTGGTTTTTTTTTTTTCTTTTTTGGAGAAAAATCGACGAGGTCAATTCCAGTGTTTGAACTTTAACTTCAAATCTTGAATAATGTAATCCAATATATTTAGTCAAATAAATCCAGTGAATTACAAAATTTTCGGCTACTAATAAGAGTGTTTGGTAAACTGCGTAGTGATCAGGGCAAGTTAAATATTTATTAAGGTTGGATAAGTTCCATCACGTGTCCAAACACCCCCTTAGACTAAGAAAAAAGGAAGAAAAACAAAAGTGAGCTTTTGACCAAAATAATTAATTTGCATTATTAGTAAAAGTAAAGCACCTTTTTAATGCACAACAATAAAGCTTCATTTTTTTTAAAAAATGTTTCTAAAAATCTTTTGTTCCTTTTTTTTTTGCTGCTTTTCACACAAATTACTCAATTAATAATCTTTTTAAAAAACATTCTTGATTCTACTTATCCAATTTCTACAAATTTGAAACCTTTATAATCCTCCACCATTCAAAAAAAGAATGATGTGGGCTCTCACCCTCAACACCCATAAAGTTGATTTAAAGCTCATTCAATGGTAGGGAAATTATGATACTAAACATAGTGGGGTTAATTTCCAAGCTAATTAATTGGAAAGCTATACTAAATGTAGGTTGGTGGGAAGTCTATATGGAGGACATTTGGAATTTTTGTAGCCTCTAGGAATCTCATTAATTTTGCACAAACATTAAATCAAAATTGGCATATGGGACAAACTATAAATTAGATTAGGATTGATGAATGTGGAAAAAGGTAGATGCCTATTATCCTTGTAATTGAGTGTTTGATTGTGACTCAACCTAACATTGTGATTAATTCTACATATTTTGCCAAAAAAAAAAAAGATGCAACACATTATTGAATTGATTTTGTTCAACTTTTTATGAAGATAATCTTTTCTAGTTAGATATTTTGAGTTTTCCTTCTTCAATTAGTTGCACAATATATATGCTCCTTTTCCAAGTTTTTTCATCGTATATACATATGAGTGTGGTTTTAATAGTTACTCTATTATTTATTTATTGATGGCATCGTTATTTTAACCGTAAAATATTAATCTGACGGTTGTAATAAATTAAAAAGTTGACTAGAAAAAATTATGACAATTAATGAAATTTGATTCTTATCACTTCACTTTATCAAATTTCTATATTTCATAGCACCATTAAAAACCCATCTATATAGATGAATTTAATTAAGGGCCTTGGAAAAACCTACCTCTTTGCTTTGAAGTTTTTGGTTTCTAAATTTTAGCAAACACCTATATGAGATTTGAATGTTGCTATTTCGGTGAGTTGAACTCAACTATTAAGAAATATATAAAAATCGTGGACAAGTCAACTTATAAGTTGCAAGTTAGCATATGTCAAGTGTATCAAATTTGAAATTAACGGCAAATGTCAATATTTTTAAAGTAAAACGTCTAGATCACAATTTAGGAAGACAAATGCATTGAATATTTTTGTATTTTCACACCATGCGTGGAACGATCCTATGTGAATGTTGTTTAGCCATGAGAGTCAATCTTTTTTTTTTTTTTTTTTTTTTTTTTTTTTACCCCACATTGCATGCCATGTGCTCAAGAATTCTTCGCACATGTGTATTTAATGTCCTTCTTTATTTAAAGTAAAAGGGAAAAAAATAAAATAAAATTTCCTTTGTTAATTAGTGAACTATATGTGCGAGTTATTTTTTATCTAAATTTTTTTTTAATTTTGTTTTTAAATTTAGTGTGCGAGATTTAAACTCGACATTTATAGATATTTTATAAAAAAGTCAAATGTGACATTACCGTTAGGTTATATATTTGCAACCGCAAAGTTTCCCAGATGTCCGACTTTGAACAATACACCAAAAGTTAGTTATTCTAACTAAAGAATCTTTGGTAGCATGGTCATGCAATACCAAATGAGAAATCTTTATAATATTCCTTATCATGATTATTAGGATATACAAATTTACTTGTAAAAGTGTGAGGAATCCTATGTCATTGTTAACAGGTCCAAGAATTATATGTAAATTTGTGATCAATCATAAAGATACCGTGATAATTACCGGTGGTAATCTATAGTATTGTTATCCTAACAAAAAACAATAGGAGCTATATGATCATGCATACCATTTCAAATGCGAACTCTATATAACACCTCTTACTATCTAAATACAAATTCAAGTTTTAACTCACTCAAACACAAACTCAAATAGATTCTCAATTCAAACCATAACTCAAAATGTACACATCCAAACACAAACTCAAATTAGAGTCTCAACTCAAACCATACTCAAATACACCTTAACTCAAATCAAGATCTGAACTCAAGTCACCTTAATTCAAACGAACAAGCCCTAAGTAAGTTGAATCTCGACCTTTACAAAAAAATAAGATCTAAATCCCCCTTTAAAAATATAAAGTATTAAAGGGATACTATAGAATATTTCAAGAGAGATTTAATTAATAAGGTGACCTAAGTAGAATGAGGAAAGACACCGTCATTTTTATTACACCGTCATTTGTCTGATTTGAGCGTCGGAGTGCCTTTTGTACATCTCTAGCGGTAGTGAAGATGGAGAACTGTGGAGAAAATGAAGCATCTTTGATGTTGTGATTTTGATCACTCCAACTACATAGTTTGGTCAAAACCTCCAACTGCCAAAACTGAAGAAAAGATGGCAAACAAAAGAGAAAAGGAAAAAAAAAGAAGGAAGCAAATTTTTAAAGAGGAGATTCTCAATCCACGTGGGAAACTCTTACGTAGGAAACGCACATAATAGCATCTTGTTTTGGAGGGATCATTCAAAACCTTTTGCATAATAATAGAGAGATGACGTGGCGGACAAGGTAGTTCTAACTTCAAGTTGTCAAAGTGGGTCCCATGCCATGGCATCTGCAGCCAGTGACATGTGTACACGTGTCAGACTATCCAATAAGTTTGAAACGTTTTTGTGAAATTAGTGGGAAAAAAATAAAATGAAATGAAATAAAGTGGACCAAAAACTGATTCACCTCAATGGGAAAGAGAGTTAAATTTTTGGATGGTGTTTGATTCTTTTCAAGATTTGGTTGGCTATCTTTTACCCCCCTAATGCTTGTCAAATTACTATTTTTCTCTTTTCTCTTTGTCGGTCTCATTGTCTGCTCTTTAGATCCCATTTTGGATAGTAACAATTACAAGAAAAAAATTGGACAATTTTGTATGTTGACTAATCCATATGAATGCTCAACCTCCAAACCAAGGGTGAAAGAAAGTAGCCCTTTTTCCCTTTGGTAATGAAAAACTAATTATAATTTTTTTTTTTTGAAAATAAAACTAACTATAATTTGATCACATCTAATTTGTATTCTCAAATTTTTAATATGCCGATATATTCTTATTCAAAGATCGAAGTATTTAAGATCAAGAAGTTTTGCTTATTCAAGTTTAAAAAAAAAATTAAATTAAATTTTTGTGAGAGAAATATTATAGCGAAAATTTAAGTCATGATTTAAAACGAGGCTATAAACTTCCTTGCCTTGATCGAATCCAGCCTTCCCCTTCCAAATTTCAAGAAATCCAGCTTCCCAATTAAGCTAACTTATTTAATTTAATATTTAGACAAATTATTCGAATAAAAGAACATTTCAAAAAACAAAAAACAAAAAAAAGTTTTTCCTCCTTAGGCCTTAGGTAAGAAAGTTGATTCAGAAATTAATTATTCCAAGAAACCATACAAATTATTTGCTGGTTTTATAATATTTATGGTCTGCTATTTTTGGACCAATGATATCCAATATGGGCTCCATTTATCTTGGTGAGTATTGTGGTGAATATTTCCATTTTCAAAAAACATAGCTTTACAAAGGGCAATATATATACTATTATCTCATTACATAATATAATGGAATATCACACTTTATATGTATGTTAATTACCTTATAGAATCATGCATGTACCTAAGAGATAAAGACAATAAAAGTTTATTATAGTAGTCCAACTTTCATTTTCACAACCAAATATGGCCAAATTCTAGCCTTTTCAAGACTCATGAAGCAGAAATTTCAATGAAAAAGAAAAGTAGCCGAACAATAGACATTTTTATTTTTATTTTATTTGTTGCAAGAATCACATTGGAAGAGGAAGTTAAAGATAAGGAAAGGAAAGAATTTCTTTTGGGAACAAAAGAAGGTTTCCCACCTTTCTTCTTGGGTTTTTCTCAAATGGCATTTTCAGCAAATAGATACAAATATGTATACGTATGTTTGAAAAAATAGTAATCACAATATAAAATGAATGATATTAAAAGATAACAGATTGCAAACAAGTTGGTCAAGAAAAGTAGCCTAAATCACAAGTACAATGCCACGATTATTTTTATATATAAATATAGTATTAAATTCCTTCAACTTACCGAATCTCATTAAATTGTAGGAGGTGCAATAAAAAAAAATTCTCAACTCTATGAGAATTTTTTAACAGGAAGACTTAAACTTAAGGGCTTGTTCTTTTGAGTGAAAAACTCAAAAAAATGTAATTCGAATTACAATTTTATTCGAGTTCATGTTCTTTTAAGTTTAAACTCGAGTTTAAACTCGAGTTCTAACTTGAGTTTAGGACTAAAACTCGAGTTCAAGTTTTCCCTTCAACTCGAGTTCAGAAACTCGAACTCAAATTAATTAACAGTATTTTTTCTATTCTTAAAAATGCTATAACTTTTTCGTTTTAATTCTGATTAAGATGATTTTTTTTCTATGCGTTGACAACGAAAAGACGAATAAAACCCGACCTATATACACTATTAAAAATTTTCATCAGCATTGAGTTTTTATTAAAATACTATCTAAATACAAATTCAAGTTTTGACTCACTCAAACACAAACTTAAAAAGATTCTCATCTCAAACCATAACTCAAATGTACACAACCAAACACAAACTCAAGTTACAAGTTCAACTCAAGTTATAACTCAAATTCAACTCAAGAATTATACTTAAGTTAAACTCCAAAAGAACAAGCTCTAACACTCTTGGTTTTCAAATAAACATTATAGAACTATTGCAAACTTCATATCCAATGGTTTATAAGAGATCTCATTGACCTTTAAGATTCCCTTAATTAACTTTGTAGTATTCTTAATGATAAAAAGTACAAACCGAAAATGTAGCACTAGTTCTTAATTAAGTATGAAAATTTAAAGACCAAAAGCAACTTTTTTGTTATGTAGTATTTCAAAGTTCATTAGAAAATCATTCAAAAAAAAAAAATGTTCATAAGAAAAAGTTGATGATTTATTTATTTATTATTTTTTTAAGGGGGGCATAAAGCTTGATTTTCAATACATAATCATTGGTCAAATTTATCAATTGACGGTGATTATGCTAATCTTTTATTTAATATATATATATATATATATTATCTGTATGTATAACTTTTAAATCTTTTTTTCTTGTGTTAGCTCAATATCCTAGGCTCCTATAGACATCTTGCATGGCTAAGGAAAAAAAAAAAAAAAAAACATTTCGAAAAAAAAAAACAACAACAGGAGTAAAAATGGTTAAACAAATAAAAAAGAAACAATAATTATAAAAGCTAACAAACTGCATTTTTTTTAACTATTCCATGGCTTTTCATTTTTACTTTTTTTTAAGAGTTATATTTAATTATTCCATTGACTTGCCAATGTAACCATGGGTGACATCAATGTCATGACTATTCTCTCCTCCATATTATGTGTCTCTTACTCTATACATATAACTCTTACTCTTACTCTTACTCTCTAGCCCATAAAAAATTTTAAGCATATTCATACTGATATTTTTCACATCTCTCTCTCTCTCTCTCTCTCTCCCAATCAAAGTTGAAGAATATAGTGAACCAATGAAGATATAAACATCTTTGTATATTCTTTTACTTTGCCATGATCATTCATTTTGAAGTGTTTATATTCAGCAATGGTTTTCTTTGGCTTATTAACACCTTTTGCTTTTGTTCTTTTATTATGATTATTTATCCAGGAATGAGTTGATTCAAGGATTCAAAGAAGAACTTTTTTTTTCTCTTTTTTTCCTCAAGCAGAGTTTGGTAGTTTTGAAGTGTGGAAACAATTGTACATTTCTGGGTTGTGGTTGAAACAGAAAGAATGTTGTTGGAGAAGAACTTCTGGATGATAGTTGTATTGCTTCTTTTAGGAGTTGCAGATGTTTTTCATACTGTAGAAGGCAGGCCTCGCCGGATTCTTTTGGATACCGACGTCGATACCGATGATTTCTTTGCTTTCCTTTACCTCTTGAAGCTTAACAGATCAGAGTTTCAGTTGGAGGTAAGTTTTTCCCCCCCCCCCCTTTTTTTTTTGGTTATTATTTTTACTATATTATGTTCTGAAATCTGCCTTTTGAAAAGTTGTTTGGTGTCAATTTCAGCAAGTTATGACTGGAAAAGGAATTTGATCCTTTTTCCTTTTTTTTTTTTTTCTCAATTGAATCAATGAGGATTTTATGAGTACATAGATAGTTGTAGGTGCAGAATTTTCCTACGGTCTCTGTGAAACTTGTTGTTCATGCTATTTTAATCTTGAGACATTATTATTATTAACATTATTATTGTTGTAGTTATTAATATTATCATTAACTATTTTTATGTATTCTTTTTTGGACATTATGATCTTATCACTTGTTATTTATATTTTCATGGTCAAAGGAGAAAATAACTCTTTGTCTAATTAGGACCACAATAATGCTGGCAATTAGCTGTGAATTTGTATTACTATTACATATTTTTTACTTCTGAAAGCTCTTATTAGTACAATTAGGACAAAGCAAATGATTTCTCATGTTTCAAAAGCTGCTTTTTGCTAACCATACTATATAAGCTCCAACAGACACAAAAAAAAAAAAAAGTAACCATAAAAACTTACATTGATTAAGGCTGTCACTATCAACACAAACGCTTGGACTGATGCTGGACATGCAGTGAACCAACTCTATGACATCCTTTACATGATGGGCCGCGACGACATTGCCGTGGGAGTCGGAGGCGAGGGAGGAATACAAGAAGATGGCACCATTCTCCCAAATGTTGGTGGATATCTTCCCATAATAGAACAGGTAATTTGTTTTCTTTCTAAAACTCGAATCGTCGAAAAATGTCTGCCCGGACATTTTCGCTTCTATTTTTTTTTCCGAATGTCACCAACCTTATATTATGTTAATGTTGTTACACCTATGAATTCAGCTAATTTATGTTCAATGTGTTTTAGGGGATGACAACATCAGGAGGGTGCAGATATAGACAAGCCATTCCTGTAGGTCCAGGTGGTCGTTTGGATATTGACTCAAATTATGGCATCAGAAAAGCCTTCCTTCCACAGGTATATAATTATGGGAGAAAGAGGGAAATAGGCTAAGATTTGAGATGAATTAAAATTAATAGGTCAATAGTTTACATAAGTTAATAAATAGGCCAAATTACTGTTTTCGTCCATAACTTGTCTGGTTATGAACCATAACTTGACAAGTTATTGTCTATAATTGTCCATAACTTGTCTTGCTATGAAATATTACTTAACAAGTTTGTCCATAACTTATCTGGTTATGAACCATAACTTGACAAGTTATGGCCTATTAATTTCTGTAACTAAAAATTAACCTATATACTTTCTTAAACTTTTCATATTGACATATTTTCTACTATTTCCCTATAATTATTTTAAAGTTATCATAACCTTTTATGAATTTCTATTCCAATTCTGCTTGCTCTGGGCCTAGTCATTTTTGTCATTTACAAGTCGGACCCCAAACTTCTAATTTTGACATTTAGGATCTTAAGTTTGCAATTCTTCGAAATACAATGCAGTCAATAACAGATGTCAATTAATGAACGACAATTGGAATCCGAAATAACAAAATTAAAAAGTTCAAGATCCAACTTGCCAACCGACAAAAGTTTCGAGATCATTTCATGACATAGACTCAAAGTGCATGTGTGCAAAACCCTTTATAGATATGACTAAATTGTAGTGTTTTTTTTTAGTGGATATATTGGAAAATCAATTTTTGCTCACTCCGCAATCTGCATTAATAATTGGATATCAACTACTTATAGTCTTATATGAATTTAGCTTACAAAATTTTATTATGATTTAGGGGCGCAGGAGATATACACCTCTAAAACAACCAACTACTCAGCAAGTAATGTATGAAAAAATATCTGCAGGTCCTATAACGCTCATAATCATTGGAGGACATACAAATTTCGCCATATTCCTTATGAATCATCCACACTTGAAGAAAAACGTGGAGCACATTTATGTCATGGGCGGAGGGGTGAGATCGAAGAACCCGACCGGTTGTTGCCCCAAGAATTCCTCCTCATCTTGCACTCCCCGGCAGTGTGGTGATCCTGGCAATCTGTTCACCGATTACACCAGCAATCCTTATGCAGAGTTCAATATCTTTGGAGACCCTTTTGCAGCATACCAGGTAATAAAAATGATGCCATGTTTTTCCGACATTTTGAAGAAGCTAAAAGTGACTACGTCGATTCTGAGATAGTGACACAAGAGCATCTTCAATGCAATGCCAATGTCAAATTTTAGCATTTGATTAGTAAAATCACTTTCTAATCCAATGATATTTCTGGTGTTAAATTTGACTTATTTGGCACCAAGTATTGCTTATGCCAAATTCTGGTATTTGATTGCTATTAGGTGATGCATTCACTTTTTCATTTAATCATTACAAAGCTTAATAATCACATCAAAAATTAGATATAGTATGTGAATTGGTATTATGCATTAGAGCACAAAGTAAAATAGTATATCAAATATGTTATTTTTGGCTTTTTTTTTTGCGCCAAATATAGCATTGACATCGACGTTTGCATTGGAGATGGTCTAAGGACAGATTTTTCAGGTGTTTCATTCTGGTATTCCAGTCACCCTTGTTCCCTTGGACGCCACAAACACCATTCCCATAAATGAGGACTTCTTTCATACATTTGAGAAGACTCAGAGAACATATGAGGCACAATATCTCTTCCAATCATTGAAGATGGCTCGTGACACTTGGTTTGATGACCAATTCTATACGGTAGTTTCCTCATTGCAATGTTTTCATTTTCATGAAAAGGACTTTCTTCTCTTAATGACATTTCTTCTATATAACATCTTTTTTTTTTAATTTAATTTATTTATTTTTTTTTTACTATTTGCAGAGCTATTTCATGTGGGATTCATTCACATCTGGTGTGGCAGTCTCAATCATGAGTAAATCACATAACCACAATGGGGAAAATGAGTTTGCTGAAATGGAGTACATGAACATTACTGTGATTACTTCAAACAAGCCTTATGGGTTATCCAATGGATCGAATCCATTCTTCGATGGCCGCAAAATTCCGAAGTTCAACTTAAAGAAAGGTGGAGTTCATAGTGGTCATGTTCAAACAGGACTTAGAGATCCATTTTGCTTTGTGAAGAATGGGAAAGGGAGATGTAAGGTACATAGTTGCTTTACTATATAACACTTAGGATTATTCTCACTTTTGTCCCCGAACTTCATGATCATTTCCACTTTACTTTCTAAACTTTAAAAACTTCTATTTTACCCTTGAGTTTTGAATTAGTCCCACGAAAAACATATATGGAAAAGGAGGATGTTAAGTGCAGTCACGTGGTATCTTTCCATTAAAAGTAAATAGAAAAATACCACGTGACTGCACTTAATGGAAATTCTAATAAAAAGAGTTAAGTGAGATTAATTCAAATTTAGGGAGACAAAGTATGCGTTTTAAAATTCGAGGAGCACAAGTGAGATTGATCCTATCATTTATAACAAACTTCTTTACTAAAAATTTATGTTTTTGGTCTAGTGCCTCTAATCCTAAAGCTTCCTAGAACTTGAAAACAGGATGGTTATACAACTGAGGTAACTGGACCTGAAGCAGTAAGTGTCCTTGTTGCAACAAAAGCAAAACCAAATTCAGATCTTGACAGCCCACTTAATAGAGCATTTTATAAAAGTTTCTTAGATGTAAGTCAAACTAATATCTATTTCTTTAACTGAGATTCTGCTTTCAATGTTCCTTGCTCTCAATATGGCCCCATCTAAATGTTACGAAATCCTTCTTTTCGAATTCGCAGCTTCTAAACAGTCCTCGACACAGTGGGAAATTCAACTTCACAACGCAGTTTCCTTATTACAGAAAAGTTCTTTACAAGCCAGATTTTGCAGGGAGGAGGCTTGGGAAACCGGTTGTGTTTGACATGGACATGAGCGCCGGAGATTTTCTCGCGCTGTTTTATCTCCTCAAAGTACCTGTGGAAGTGATCAATCTCAAGGTAAAGAATGATTTTCGTTCTTCTTTTTTCAGTTCATGAACAGTAAGTGAAATGACATCTTTCCATTGATAAGTACAAATTTTTAATATTGATTGACTTGTCAATTTTCTCAATACTTGCTAATAAAAAGATGACAGCTCGGTCTCCACACGCCAATTATTATTTAAAGGTTGGTATAAGGACGAGGATATAATATATATTTATATAACAGAAGCAGTAGTAAATTTTCATTTGTGTGGTCTTTGTTCTCTTGCAAATGTAGGCAATAATAGTAAGCCCAACTGGGTGGGCAAATGCGGCAACAATAGATGTCGTTTATGACTTACTTCACATGATGGGGAGAGATGACATTCCAGTTGGTCTTGGAGAAGCATTTGCAATGAACCAATCCGACCCAATCTTCTCTGCAGTTGGAGACTGCAAATATGTCAAGGCGATCCCACATGGAAGTGGAGGATTTCTAGACTCCGACACGCTCTATGGCCTTGCTAGAGATTTGCCAAGAAGTCCTAGAAGGTACTCATAATTTGTGTATTATGTTAGTAGAAGCTTTCCTCGATAGAGTAACCATTTCTGAACGTTACATCCGGTAAAAAAGTATGTAAAACTGATAGAATCTGATACAGATTTAATAGTTCGAAACAATCTTACTAGTAGGGTATTTTTTCATATCCTACCGTAGGAATCTTGGCTTTGTGATAGAGTGAAACTAAAATGTTTCGAGTTTTGGTTGAGACCTTAGGTATACAGCAGAGAACTCTGTTAAATATGGAGCTCCAAGGAACACAGATCATCCTGAACTACGCCAAGCACTTGCCAGTGAAGTTTGGGAGTCCATATTGACAACACTTGAACCAGGTTCCAAGATTACAGTGCTCACAAATGGACCCTTGACTAATTTAGCCAAGCTTATTTCATCAAACCAAAAAGCAAGCTCCCTAATTCAGGTTAGTAGTTGAATAGAATTTGAGAATTTGTTCCTGTATATGCAAGTCTTCTCCATTTTTTCTGTCCTATTCTTTAGCTAGTTGAATCAGAATTTTAAGAAACTGTGAAGTGAAGTGCATATGTTCGTTTTTATTATTCGCATGACCAGTAACGGATCGACTTTACTTGACAATTTTGACTTATTATGTAGAAAATTTTCTCTAAAATATCAGTTGTGTTACTATTTAATAAATTGTAACCGTGTCCCATTACGTGTAAAATCTTATAACAATGCCGCCATCAAACAAAAATTATGTCTTATATTTTTCAAATTGTGAATTTTTTGGCTCGACCAATGCACACAACATGTACAAATATAGTTGGATGAGCAGAGAACAAGATAGGAAAATTGGATAGAGGATTTGATTCTGGTAACATTTGCTGATTATATTTATACTCTTTTTGCAGCATGTATATGTTGTTGGGGGACATATCAGCAGTGGTCATATGGACAAAGGGAACGTATTTTCAGTTCCTTCAAATAAGTATGCAGAGTTCAACATGTTCCTTGATCCTTTGGCTGTAAAGACAGTCTTCGAATCGACGCTCGACATCATGCTCATTCCGCTTGGCGTCCAGCGCAGTGTCTGTTCATTTTCTAAGATCTTAGAAACGATGAAAACAATGAAAAGGACAGCTGAGACCCGGTTCGCCCTGCGTTTGGTGTCGAGGCTACGTGACTTGAAAGAACTGCATAGTAGATATCAGCATATGGTAAAGCTTGTCAACCATAAACTTTCCTTATTTTGGGATGTAAATTCTCATCTTTCTACTTTCATGGTGAAAGGAAAATCCATTTTCTTTTGTCCCCAAGATTTGCAAAATGAAATTGTGTTTTTATTTAAATTGTAGGATACTTTTTTGGGAGAAATTCTTGGTGCTGTTTTCTTGGCTGGTGATCATTCCCATCTTAACACATCTTTGAAAATCAAGCCCATCAAAGTTTATGCCCAAGGAATTGAAGCAAAAGATGGGCAAACTTGGGTTGATGAAAAACAAGGAAAATCAGTCAAGATTTTGGAGAACATAAATCCCATGGCATATTACAATGTTCTTGCAAAGCAGCTTAGTGATGAGAAGCAATCTGCTGTGATAGCAAGTTATGATGAACAGAAAAGAATATGGATTAAACCTCCTAGTTAAGACTCCAAAAAAAAAAAAAAAAAAAAAAAATCTCTGACAGAACATAATTTATTTTTGTTTTTCTTTTTCTTGAGATGCAGAAGCTTGATTTGTAATGGTTATAATTCCTCACACAGAGATGTTTAGTCAGATGAAATGTTCCAAGCGGAAAATAGCTCAGTTGAAGCAAAAAAAAAAAGAAGGTGACACATAGAAACAAAGAAAAATGCAATTAGATTGTTCTTTTGTCTTTTATTTGTTCTAACAAAGCCAAGCTCAAAATTGTCCATTGTTTCTGTTGCTTGAATGTATGATTATGATATCAACAGTTTGTCATGACTCATTGGAAGCAAAAAATTCTAGAATTTTCCTTGCCTGGTCATTTTTTTTCCAGAAAGAAAGTCCTGTAATACATGATAAAACAAAACTTGATTTGTCAGAATTTGGGATAATATAATAATTTTTCAAAAGAAAACATAAAATTATGGTACTTCTTTGTTTCTTATGATCAAGATATTTTATGATGTGTGATTATTCTTGCCCAAATAGTATATCCATAAATTCAGAATGAAAATATTCCCTTCACCTCTAGTTTCTTGCTCTCTTTGGGGGTCCTTTTTCAGTTTTTTGCTAACACCACATATGGGGTATCACCACATATGCGTTAATGTTGCAGAATTTTTTAATAGAAGATTGGCTCTTCACGTGGAATTTTTATTATTATGTTCACTCTAAACATTAATAGTCTATTTGGATCACACATTTAAATAAGTGATTTTGATTTTAAATTTAAATTTTGTAAGAGAACTCATTAGTAGGAATTTTTTTATTCAAAATTTTTTGAGAGAAAAATATTATAACAATAACATAATAAAATTAGAATTTCATAACGTGATTAAACGAGTCCTAAGTTCTTTCGTAGCGTTTAAAAAAAAAAAAAAAAACAAGACAAATATTAAACTCTTTCACCTAGCGTGCTCGGTGCATGCATGTTCATCATTTCCCATATGCTAGTTATTCTCATTTTTGTCATGGTCTAATATTTAGATTTGATTTGGTTCGTTTACCTAGATATATGTTTTATTGTCGTTATTTATTCTCAGGATTCTTTTATACTGTTAGGGAATATTCTCAATACTATATTAAGAGATACAATAATTTGTAAAACTTTACATCAAAACTTACAAACTCAAATGATAAAATTGTAAAAGTTACGATAATCTATAAAATTTGAATTTTACAATAATTTACGTTAAAACTTATAAACTCGAACGATTCATCATAAAATTAAAAAATTGCACAAATTATCGTTCGAATTTGTAATTTTATCGTTTGAGTTTGTAAATTCTAACGTAAAATTTCACAAATTTTCGTATCTCCTGATACGGTGCCAAAAAAAAAATATCCCGACAACATAAAAGAACCCAAAAAATCTCCTCCTAATGGACGTTTTCATCATATTCTGTTAAATTATATTATTTTTTAATTCATACTCCGATATTATGATGTAATATAATAATTTAAAACTTCTAGTCACCTGTTTTTTCATACCCTACCCACATAATTTCTCTATTAAATTAAAAAAAAAAGCATAAAAAAGAACCTGGCCATTAAAATATATATATATATATATATATATATATATATATATATATATATATATATATATATATATATATATATATATATATACACACACACATATATATATACGTATATATATACACACACACACACACACACACACACACACACCAAGCAGAAAAGATGTGGTATCCTATGCTACCACTAATTTCCAGGTTTGTTTGTGCAACACTTTCCATGAAAGAGAGCTCCCACAAATCAACGGTTGACCTTGAAAGAATCATATCTTTCAAAACTAGATTCATAATCCTTTTGATTTGCCACTATAATCCATTAAACTATTATTATTATGATTTATGAGCTTCTAACGCCATATTTTTCTCAATCTTTGCCAGCAAGAATGCCAACTAAGAACTACAATGATGCGTCATACACAACAGTAAACAACTAATAAAAACAATGATGATTATGATGATGAATATGGCGACTTTGTTTAGGAAACATTGACTGTGAATCAATAACAATTCCTATTCACATTTTGGATGGTTGAAGATGAACTATCATTAAGATAAATACCATAAGCTGAAGGAAAATAATACTCATAATTTAAAAAGAAATCATTACACACTATAAAACTAAAATAATACTTGTCATGGTAATTAGAAAAGTAAATTTTTACACTTTTGCCTTAATGATATTCAAAATAAAATTTTTTCATCATTGATCTTGGCTAAAATACATCACTTGATGCAATTTTTATTTTTATTTTTAATTTTTTTCTACTGCATAGCTTAGGACATAACTAGATTTTCTGAGATAATTAATCAAATCACCTAATTACAATAATGAGATTGAGATGGCACAACTTTTTCCACTGTGAAAATTGGAAGTACCACTGAGGCTTGATGATAAAAAAAAAAAGTGGCACTAGATTGAGAAAAAGGAAAAAGAAAAAAGGCAAAAAAAAAAAAAGGGAACTCCTTCTCAGGGAATTCATACAAAGCACAAGTTCATCAGTTGAAAAAGAGGAACACTAATACAAGACAAGTTAAAGTGTCTGAAATACTTGTAACATTTTCTCTACAACAAACCCAAACTTTTTTTGTCTGAATTTTTTGAAGCCCTTTTAGAATCCTAATTCAGTCATTGGGATTGACCCACCAGCTGCCACAATTTGTTGCTCCAGCTACAAAAACATGAATATAGTCAAATTATATGTTCATATATATATATATATATATATATATATATATCTATACATATCACATGAATCACCATTTTTTCTTTTTGCAAAGCAAGAAAGAAACAGCTTTAATTTTTCTTTCCTCTTACCCGGAATAGATTTTCAAGCTTATTCTTCACCATGTTGTACTCATGTTTTACTTGTTGAAGACATCCAATGCACCTACAAAACAACAATTCAACTCAAACTTCCAATTCAAAGCCAGCCTTTTCTTTTTCAAGATTATTTTTTACTGATTTTATGAACTTTCAGATTTATATAAAATAAACTGAACATGTTCAAGAGCAAAAAAATAACTGACCCTTCAATATTCTGCTCCTCACAGTAGTTGCGCAAAGCAATGCAGGCATTTTTAACTCTCTGTGCACCTATGCTGTTATATATTAAAAAAAAAAAAAAACCCATGAAAAAACAGCTTTTTCCATATAAAAAGTCGTACTTCTGTCCATTGCCTCAGATCTGTGCTCGAATAGTGTTCTTATGAGATTTTAATCTACTAGAAACGATGCAAATAACGGCTTCAAAGTTGGTAACATAAAGGAAAAACAGTATCAGGGTCAATATATATATATATATATATATATCTATGTGTGTATATATATATATATATATATTGTACGTGAATCATAATTGCAAAGCAGGATCTAGAAAAGCTCAAATTTTTTACTTTTTTCACATAGGAAAAAAGAAGAGAGAAAAATAAAGATGAGAAATTTATATGTACCTGGAGCTGCTACCTTTCAACTGGTGAACATGGGCATCAACTCTTTTGAAGTCAACACTTTGCTGACCTCTGAAAATGGAAAATTTTTCATGAATTATTCAAAGCATCCCAAAAGCCAAAAAAAAAAAAAAAAAAAAAGCAATTCATTGTATATACATACGCAGACAAATAGAGAAAGAGAGTCTTGAAAAGAGAGAGAGAGAGAGAGGAAGTTGAATCCTTACAGAGCTGAAGTGAGATCATTGAGAAGCTTTTCAGAATCTTCAAAGAAGAGAGAAACCACTTCCACAACAAAATCTGGGTTGCTCTCATCTTGGAGCTGCTGAAGCTGTAGAAACTGACCATCCAGAAATCCCTTCTCACACACACAAAAAAAAAAAAGGAAAAAAAAAAAAAGAGAAACCCAGAAACAAATCCCAGAAAAGTAAAACATAAAGATAAGAACTGAACAAGAGCAGATCAGAAGAAGCACCAAAAATGAACAAGAAAAGGGAAAAGTAGAAAAGACCCATTTGAGATTTGTGCATATATTTTACATTTCAAGTGGTTTCATTTTTTTTTGTTTTTACTATTATTACCTCCAAGAACAAAGATTTTGTGTAGTCAAGCCACTGTCTTTGCATCTGCCCCACCTCCATTTGTGTTCTTCTCTAGTTCTCTCTCTCTACACACAAACAACACAACCAAAACAGAAACAGAACAATCTTCTTCTGTTTTTAAAGCTGTGACCCAATAAATAAATAAAAAAGCCTCTGCCTTTGAATTGCAGATCTTGAGGAATTATTGCACAATCACAAAGAGAGTATAAATGCTTGGAAACCTTGAAAGGGATTTATTTGATGAATTAATGTGCACACCAAAATGCCAATTTTTTTTTTCTCTTTTGCAAAGCTTTTGGGCTAATCTCTACTGGTCTCTATATACCACTAGTAGAGTCTTGCCCTTCCTCTTTTTTTTTCTTTTTTTTTTATCCCCCTCTGGATTTGTGCTCCGTTTGGACTTTTGAGTATTTTCTCTTATTTAATTTGCATCATATATGAGCAGTTAAAAAAAATAAAAAACAATCTCTCTCTCTCCTTTTTTTAATATTTTTTTGTTATCATGTCTCTAATTATTCCCACCTCCATTTTTTGTTTTTGTTTTTCTTTTTATCAATAGTGTCATGGAAACTATTGGTTCTGATCAAATTAGTTTTTCATTTTTTTTTTCGTTTTCGAATGATATATTAAAAAATTACACATGGGTTTGGCGTATAAGTGACTTCAGCTTTCATTTTGATGACTTAGGAAAATATTGCTTAAATAAATAAAGAAAAATTAAAGATTCTACCAAAAAAAAAAAAACACAGAAGTAATTGAATGGATTAATTATCAAAAAAAAAAAAATTTGAATGGATTTCTTTTTCATTTTCTTATAGATTTCTTTCTAAAGTTCTTCTAGAAGTTCTCGTGAAAATGTAAATCATAACCACCATATATATGGAAGGCTACAGAAATTGTCACTAAAGAACATGAGACTCTACTCTTATGTATATTTATACATATGCATATTTTCATGTGTAGTTATATTTATTATTGCATACATGATGAGAAATAACATCACAATCACACAAGTGATAGTTTATCAAAATTATATATAATTTTTTTTTAAATTATGTGTTAATCTCACAAATGTTCCTTGAAGTTTAGTCACAATCTCATTTTAATTATTGACTTTTTAAACGTCACACAGTTGATCTCTGAGATTTTATTATGTTTCAGTCTCGGTTCTTCTGTTAGTTTTAGAGACTACAATAATACAAAAATCAAAAGTTAATTTCCACAGATAGACCCAAAATTTTAGTTGTTTCTAATTTTATACTCTAATTTACACATATTCTGTGAAATTTTAGCGTCTAATTGATGGAAGGACAGAAAATGAAACAAATAAAACCTTAAGAACATCTGTGTGACATTTAAAAAGTTATGGACTAAAGTAGAATTGAGTGTAAACCTTAAGAACTATTTGTGAAATTAACCTTAAAATTATATATAATTGTTTTATTTATTTATTTATTTTTATAGAATATGTTTTTTTTCCCTTATTACCAGGTATCTAGGATGCATCCTAAGGTGATAAATAACATTACCAAAAGAATAAATCCAATGATTTGGCCCAAAAAAAAAAAAAAAAAAAAAAAAACACACACACACACACACAACATATACGCAATTCCCACTCAAAATATGTTTGAATATCTTTTTTTCATAAATAAATCATGACATTTTTTTGATAAAAATAAATCATGACATTTTATTTTCATAATTACGTAGAATCTTTTTTGAGGTGGATTAATATACATGACTTAAGTCATTAGCATTGCTATTTCGAACTAATTATTAACTAAAAAAATCTATTTTAAGACTAGTTCATGCATGACAAAATTGCCAAAACCTTCCCTGATATTTCCGCTATTTCCAGTAAGATTAACTTAACCCTCAGGGTAAATTTCAAGTTTCAACTAATTCGTTATTTTTACTTTTTTTTTTTGTTGTTGTTGAGAATGTTATCTTTACTAAATTTATCCTTTGAAAAAGCCATTCTGTCTGACCCATTATTAATAAATATATTAACCAAATTTTTCCCAAAATGAGCCAAAAATCTGCCTACTTTTTCCTAAAAATGCTTTAAATGTAATCTTATTTTTCCAAAGATGTACTATGTTGTTCTTTTTTCTTTTTTCAACTGTCTTAAGTCAGTATCAGTTATCTCTTTACATCTACATTTTTTTTAAAAGCCTTTTGGAACATTTTAGGACAACAAATCAAATCCATGGTCCGTTAAACACGGATTGTTATGCTGCAATTGGGGAACAAGCCATGTCACATTAAGCTGGTAATGCTCCTTTAGCTTTTTTATTTTTTTTATTTTTTTTAAATATTTTAATTAATTTAATTAATTAGTATTGAATATTGATCCCCAGTATCTATTTTAGCCTGAAAACTTTTCCTTATTCAACGAAAACAGTGTGTCACCAATAAAACCGTGCCATTTGGCAGAAACAATCCTAAAACCGCCAAACGGTGAACCATGATTTGCAAGATTTATTGACGATGATCTTCAAGCTGTACTATCCAATTCTTGTACATCTATTTGATCTGTTCACGTTTTGATATATTTAATTAAGGGAGATCTTCTAATACATTTTTTTATCGTTAGATGTGCGCGCATTTTCTAATTTTTATGTGTTTCTATATAAATTTAACGGATAAAAAATATAACTTATCAATATGTTAACGTATTATAGAATATTTTTTTAATTAATTTGGTTTATTAACTAATTCTTGTTTATTATTATTTTTCAATACGGAGAGAGAGAATCTTGATATGGTACACACCAAATCCCACACCAGCTGTTTGAGTAGATTTTGTTTATTATTTGGCTTTAATCGATAATGAGGGAACATTTTTTCCTTTTTTAAGGTAAAAAGTAGTCTGTGGGCTTTGGCCGGTTCCCAAATTCTCTTTTTTCTCTTTTATGCTATGTTTGGCACGAAAGAAAGAAAATTAGAAGGAAAGAAAAGTGAAGAGAAAGTAGATGACTTTTTTTATTTGGTGTTTGGTATGAATTCTCCACTAAAATCCTTAACTTTGAAAGGATGAAAATTAGAGTAATGGGGGTAGGATTTTGAATCGCTCGCCTAACATCTTCTCTCCTTTAATCTTTTCTCACTAAACAATCTCGAGTCCTAAAATCCATCAATTAGTCCTCCTATCCTTGTGTTTCTTTTCATTTTTCCCTCCCACTAAACAAGGCTTTAAGGGGGAAAAAAAAATAAAGAATAAAAAAAATAAAAATAAAAGTTTTGGCTAGAGCTTTATTCTTTCGTTTTTGTTGTTGTAATATTTAGTCATATTTATTTAAGAATATACCAAACGAAGAGTTGGACAGGAAGATATTCTTATCAAATTGAATAGAGAGAATATATTCTGTTCTGATTGTAGGCTCAATCTAGCGCCATCTGTTGCTCAAGTAAACAGTTGTTAAGTTGCTATTTGCATGCATGATGTTGGCCAACTAAAATATATGTATATGTGTGTATTAAAATCCCATATTGGCATGATTCACTTAATAAAGTGAGGGTAATCCTCTCATAACAAGCCGATTTTGTTAAGTTGAGTTATGCTCAATATCTTTTAATTTCTGTAAAATGGTATTAGAAAATGCCTAATTTTACAATGTTGGGTCCTCCAATATCGACTTATTTATAGCAGTTTGGCATGGTCCACGCTATGCGTGAGAGGGCGTATTAGAATCCCATATTAGCTGGAGATATTGATATGATCCACTTAATAAGGTGAGAATAATCCTCCCCTAACAAGTTGATTTTGTTAGATTGAGTTAGACCCAATATCTTTTAATTTCTGTAAATATATATATATATATATATAGAGAGAGAGAGAGAGAGAGAGAGAGAGAGAGAGAGAGAGAGAGA
>NW_010365150.1:86575-116928 GCF_000414095.1 Morus notabilis
AGAGAGAGAGAGAGAGAGAGAGAGAAAAGAAAAGATTTCCATAATTTGTTACTAAGAAGTCTTATTCTTTTTGGTACACATACATTGTATTTGATTTATTAGCATTGGAATTCATCGCATCCCCGCTTCAGTCAAACATGAGCTAATAATATATTTGACAATACTTGGGGCCTGGGGGAGTTTTTTATTATTATTATTATTTTTTCCTGAAACTTGGGGAGTGGTTTACAATTGAGTAAATGTGTAGCTGTTTACAATTTGAGTAAATGTACATATGTAATTGGTTTGGATTATGCTTTCAGAATCTCATCATCAATCTTGTCGTTTTTCTTGTTTCTGTTGAGGGATATCTGGTACTGCTGAAGTCCACAGAAGATAACACACTATCTATTCAAGAGTCAAGACTACACAAGCTACAAATTCGAGATCAGAGCAAAAAATAATAATAATAATAAGAAAAAGAAAAAAGAAAAGATACAAATTCAAGAGTAAGATTTTTTGCAAGAGATTTGGGAATCTTATGGTGGAGCAAGCTATTGTTTCACTAGTAAAGTCCATATTAAAATTTTACAGTGCAACACAGAACTATTTTTACTACAAATCTGACCATCAAAAAATTAATCTAACTATAAAAACACTTACTCATGGTGGAGTAAAATAGTATGTTACTGGGAAGACTACGAGAGATTTTGGGTAATAACAATATTTGGGCAAAACAATCTTCTTGAGAAATCTACTGCTTGAATTTGTTTGCTTAGCTGAGTTTCGTTGGCTTGTCTTTTTTGTTTTCTTTGTTGGACAAAAAGTCTCAATAGGACACTTTAAAAGGACCACATATTAGGGACTCCTTTCCGTTTTGATACTGAAGGGAATCTCACTGTGGTCCTTTGGATATAAAACAATCCTTTCATAACAACCTGATAATACATGCATTTAACATATTGGTAGTACAACCAGAGTCAGTAAATTGCAGAAGGTCCTTAAAATGATCCAATTTCAATCACTGATAATGCAATATTTGACACTTTTTTCCCAACAAGCAAATGAAGCAATAATGTACGTTAAATAATACCCAAATCAGTTATCCTCCCCTCTGTCCAAAACATTGAATCCAAAGTTTTAGCTCCCTCTCGTGAAGCGGTAAACAATATGACGTCTCCTATAAATTTTAATCCACTTTTTGGGTGCATTTATAGTAGAGACGGTTACTTACCCCACTAGTAGAAATTATTTTCTAACCGTTAAATTATTTTTTCCAAGATCTGCAGTAGGAGTAGTTGCTATAAATTTTTATCGCGGACACTGAAAGTTAAAAAACGAAATTAACAGTTAAAAACAATAATACCTGCCGACCGAGCAAAATAGCCTTCTACATTCCCTTTTTTGGGCATAAATTGGTTTCATGCAATATGCAAAATCGTAATAAAAGCCTGTCGTTCAAGCTTTAATTCACTTCAAATCCCCAGTTATATACTTTGAAGCATTTCATTTTACAAATAGTTCCTTTCAGTAGACATACATCAAGGACGGAGAGAGTGGAAAACCAAAATAAGTAGCAAGACAAACCCCTAACTACTGTAAAAAAAAAAAAAAAAAAAAAAAAAAAAAAAAAAAAAAAAAAACCCCCAACAACGTAAAAAAAAAAAAAAAAAAAAAAAAAAAAAAAAAAAAAAAAAAAGAAAAAGAAAAAGAAAAAGAAAAAGAGTAGGGCTTTAATTTAGCTGTCTGTTAAGGTACTAGTAATGAAACATGTAATTAGAATGAAAGTGAAATAGAAAAAAAATGAATCTCGCTGATCTGGTGAATCCCTGAATGGATACTTGAAGTACAAAGATAACGACTCTAACACACTTTGCAACTCCTTCTACAGTACCCAGGAAGCTCCGGAGATCCAACCATGTATTCCCGGTTCTTGTTGCATTCTCCAAGGGCAGCCCATCTCTCGCAGCTCTCATTCTGGTCTGTACATTTTCCGCCAGCAGACAAGTCTTTGTCAAATGAGTCCACATGAATCCACTTTGTTGCTGACCATTTCTCACCCTCAATCACTGGACACCCTGCATGGAGACTGATTGTGTCTGGGACCGCCGTTGGGAGGAGACTGAAGAAAAGAAGGGCATCCCCTCGTCGTGGTTTGACTGTATAATTACACGGTGAGAAAGAATAAGAAAGAATCAAGTCCGAGAAAATACAATGGCTTACCTGCAATTCCTTTCTTCGCACACTCAGAGAGATCATCGTCTGTTGTGGAAGCCTTGTGATGGTGAGATTCCTGAGGGCGGTTTGGAATGTTAATGAATGCAATAGTAGGATAAGCTACATGAAGAAATAACGCTGACAAACATTTCTCTGTGGCAAAGGAAGAGAGAAGGAAAGCAAATAAATAGTTGAACACTTGATAAAATCGTCCGATATTGGTTTTTTATCCAACGATTTTGCCTAAGACAAGGAAATCTAGAATGGAAAGACTGTCAGTCATGTGATTGAACCATTCAGCCCCAAATGGGACAGTGCACAGAAAATGTCGAGAGGCAGAATTAATTAGAAATGAGACAACACTTTGAAGCCTATTATAGAGACCATCTACCAATAAAGGTACAAAGGCTATCATGTAAGTGCCCGTGATTATGAATCAGGAGAAAACCTTTACTAACCTCTGCTGAAGGGAACACTGTTTCACCACCCTTCACCACATCAGTTAGATACATGAGCACAGTTGCTATGCGGTGTCCACCCCGAGCAATATTGACTTTATCAGCAAAGTAATCATAGTGAGGGTCATATTTCTGGCCATGTTCATATCTCAGTACTTGCATATCTTCTCCATTTTCTGAGAAAAATGAAAAAGTTAGTCCTTGATTATCATCACATTACATATTAGATACATTAATAGGAAAATCACCATATCATCAAATTATACTAGGCGAATAAACACCCTCCTTTGTAAATTCAGCTTGCCAGATTGAGCTCATAATAATACTGTCAAAAACCCTTGGTATTTTACGTCATTGCTTGAGACAATTTATCTTTGACATCTACTCTACATTCTTTGTCACGCCACAATACAGCAGTACCTTTATAACATCACAACCAGAATCTCCACGTAAAGCTTTTACTACTTTTCTTATCTAGACTTTTTCTAAGCTCATTCCCACAAAATCCGTGCATCCCAGAAGAAATGAAGGTTCAGTGAAAAATATGTCATACTCCAGCTACCAAAGGAGTGCTATAAAAAACAGCTTTTACTACTGTTCCAGATGCCAATGAATGAAATGGTCAATAACAAGAGTAGAAACAAGCTACACTCTTATTTTATGGCTAGGCAAGAGCCGCAAGTATGTTAGCAAGAAGGCAAACTAATTCATCACAAGCATTGGAAGTAAAGAAGGCAATCCCGGTCTGAGAGTGGACGATAGAGACACTAAACTTAATAAGATGGAAAAAAAAAATCATAAGATTAATGTCTCTAGAAAAAGCATACCTTTAGGAAGAAAGGTCCAAGTTGAAATCTTATCTTCTATACCAGCAACAATAGGATCCTAGAGATAGATTTGAACATGTAAAGTCAGATACAAATAACTTAAAGAACAGAAATTACAAAGTAAAGTGAATTCTTCACTGCATATCAAGCATCCGTATCCTCACTCACACAACACAGCTATAGCTCTCATTCCCCCAATTTCAAAATTTAAAATCCTGGAGCACTATGTTAGAACAAACAGAAAATTTCCCAATTCTTTCCTTTTCTAAAATCCAAGACTTCGGAAACCAGTTAAGGAGCTCAAAAATGCGCAAAAACATAGCTCTATGATCAATTCAACAATGCAGAAGACTGTATTGCACATTTTATATGAAATCAATCACAATAAAAAGCAAGAGTCAAAAACACACAAAACAGGGAAGATCATAGAGACATATAATGGCATAAATGAAAATTACAAGCAATATAAAGGAATAACCTTGGCCTTAGGGATGAACATGCCGGAGCTGGTACGGACTTCGCTCAGCTTGCTCTTTCCAGAAACATTATCCGCCACTGCCGATCTTTTCAGCTCTGATTTGGCCTAAATTCAACCAAAAAAATGCCCAAAAAAAAGGGTCAAATATCAAGAAAACAATTCAGTAGAATTCAAACATTTTGAAGATCACAATCAATGGAATCGATCAACGGTGCTCACCAGGGAGATCAAATGGTCGCACTCCAAGTCCGTGAGAAATCCTTCGTACACGAAAGCTCTGCAATTGATCAATCCGATTCATCTCACAAAACTAAAAAAAAATACACAGGAGAGAGAGAGAGAGAGAGAGAGAGAGAGAGAGAGAGAGAGAGAGAGAGAGAGAGACCGTGGTTTCCATGAAACCTGTTTGACTTTGGAAGGATTGATGATGGAAGCCGCCGAACCAGCATAAGAACTCGACGATTCATGGAAGCTCGAAGAGATCGAGAGCAGAAAGAGGAACAGCTGAACCCAAAGCTTACTCATTTTAGCTCCAGAAACACTAAACATGGAGAGAAAAGAAAGATATTTTCCCGAGAAAAGAAAGATACTTTCCCGGAAAATCTCAAATTTTGAAGGAAAGTGTCAATTGCTTTCTATTTCTCCCCTTTTTTTTTTCTTCGTATTATTAGCGTTGACAAACGACGTTGAGGGAGCAAAAAGTTCATCTGGAGAAAGTAAACGGCGCCGTTCAGCTTAAAACACCGACTTCAAAGTGCAAACGACAAGAGAGGACAAAATATGGAAACGACAGCAACTAAATAAACGACGAGAAATAGGAACGACAGTGGATAACAAACGATTTTGAAAATAAAGAGACGGAAATATGAAACACGACAATATAAATAAAACGACAGAAAAGTGAAAAAGAACGACTAATTGGAAACAACAGTAATAAATATGACAACAAATGAGTAAACGACACTAAAGGAAACCACCACAAGAAAAAAAAAATGAAAAGACGGGAAAAAAAAGCGTAAAAATGACAAAGAAATTTAAAAAAAAAAAAAAAAAAACAGGAACGACAAAGGAAACAAACGATAGGAGGGGGTCGGGGCGGGCGCATGAAAGGACATCAAGTAAAGTCCAAACAACAACAATGAAGAAAGTGAAAACTAACAGAAAACGACACTGAAAGTTCTACGAAGTAAATGGCAGCAAATAATGAAATACCGACAAAAAATAAACGATAACAAAAATGTATTGAACGAGAAATGAGAACGAAATGGGAAAAACGACAACGAAAAAGGAAGCAAAAAAGAAAAGGGAAAAGGACAATGAAATTGAAGGTCAATGGAAGAAGAACGGCAGAAACATAAAGAAGGACAAGAAGTAAGAAAACATCGACGAAGACTAGCAAAAAATGAAGCAAAAGAAGCATGAGGAACGATATCACAAGGAAAGAAACGACAAGATAATAAAGCCAATCAGGGGAAAACGACAAAAAAATATGTGACGTCATTCAGTGAAACGACATCAAATTAGAAATGGACGACAACAAATAACGACTCAAAGACGAACAGCATTTGAATAGAATATGGTTGCGTTTTCTTTTTCGTCCCACTTCTAGTGTGTTTTAATTAGAACCATATTGTATACTATTATAACTAATCATATATTTACATATTGGCTCTGAGATTCGTCAATTATGGCAAGGGTCCCACACAGACTTATACGATTTCTATTCTCTCTAATGGGTTAAAAAACCAGCATTCGCGTTGGAGATGGTCTTGGTAGAATCTGTCTTCTAACTTGTTCATTTTTCTGGTATTAATGTTTTGACTACCTATTTCTAAAGGCCTAATACGTTGGACGAATTTTCTAGTTTTCATTTGATCTCACTGCAAAGTACTGTCCAAGAGGTGATGGCTCAAGTATACACCTAAAATTCCACATTTGGAATCCGTTTAAAAAAAAAAAAAAAAAAAAAAAAAAAAAAATTATTAGAAAAAGATGGCTTCATTTTGTCAAACTTGTAAAGAAATTAGAAAGAGAGCAAAACTAACAATATCAGAGAAATTATCACCTATTAAATATTAGCCCTTTCCCATTTATGACAAATCAAAAAAATGGAAGTTTCAGGAAGTACTCAATCTAAGCATATTAGTTTTCCTATTCTTCATTCACATTTTGACTGCACTAAAATCATGTCAATAAGGTTCAAACATGTGTTAACTTCCTTGATCTTCTTCCACTTTGCAATGTTCGCCACCAAACTTCTATTGACTCCTAGTGTTTTTGGGACTTTATCACTGCCAACATGTACTTAGACATCATCCTTGGAGGGTCCTAAAACAGTCTCCATATGCCGATCGAGATCGTTCAAATATTTCGTTGAGTTGTACTCTTCTGCGTCGAAGAGCTCCTCTGAATATGTCCTTCGGAGTTTAGACTTCTGCCGTTGTTTCACTAGCTCCAAACTGCCTCCATCACCTTTAAGAATTTGGACAACCTGCAATGGAATGTGAACTCCTAATCAGTCTCTATATTGATAACTTTAGTATGTTGGATCACAAGGCTCATCCATGTCATTTCATGCAAAATCGGAAGTTTTTATAGACCTGGCTCATTTGGGGTCTACTGACAGATGACTGATGGATACACATAGAAGCTGTCAAGACTACGCGGCTCATTTGTTCTACGTCGTAGGCATTGCTGAGGCAAGGATCTACAAGCTCCTTGAAACTAGTCTTGGAGAGCAAGGGTTTGGCCTGAAACAAGTTGTTCAATAAAGATTGGATTCACATTATGAACACGCAAAGGAAAAGTTGCAAAATACAGAAGTGTACATACCCACATCACAAGGCTTTTCTGCGAGCTGTCCAAAGCTTGGCGTCCTGTTATGAGCTCTAAGAGTAGTACCCCGTAAGCATAGACATCGGTTTTCTCGTCCACTATGCCGTGCATGAAGAACTCGGGAGGAAGGTAACTGTCATGATTGGTGAGAAAGTAGGAAATTAGAGGTTTAACCAGAAATGAAGGTTAAGAGAGAAAAAAAAAAAAAAAAAACTTTGGATATCAGATATACAAACCCGAATGTGCCTTCAAATTTCGATACTATATGGTGAGTCCATTGATCTGGTAGCCACTTAGCCAGTCCAAAATCAGATATCTGGAACCAATTGACAGTTACACATCAAATTGCAAGACTAAGTATGTGGGTCAATATATATGGACATCATGGACGAGCATTGGTACCTGAGGTTCAAAATCCTCTGAAAGTAATATATTAGAAGCCTTAATATCTTTGTGGATAATTCTCCTTTGACATCCCTCATGAAGATACAGAAGGCCTTCTGCAGTCCCTAAAACAACTTTGTATCTGATTCCCCAGTCCAGTTTCTCCCTTGGACCTGTTTATATGAAGAGAATGACACTCTACAATTTGAGCTTTAAAACTTGTTAAAACATTTTGAAACTTGAAAAGGTTCATGGTGATGAACAAACCATAAAGAATAGATGAAAGGCTCCCATTGGGAGATAGATCAAGAACAAGGTGCATTCCTCCTTCAACCCCGTATCCAATAAGTTTGGCTAGATTGGGATGGTCAACATGGACAATAATCCCAAGCTCAGACAAGAAATCTGCTGTCATTTCTTCTTGGGCTCCTCTTGTCAGACGCTTAACCGCAATGAGTTGCCTGTTTTGCAATTCCCCCTTGTAAACTTCAGCATAGCCGCCCTCACCAATCAAATTCTCTTCACAAATAAACAAAGGAACAATGTAGAACTTTGGCTAAAAAGAAAAAAAAACCAATCAAAATCACTCTACATTTTGAAGGGTATAGGACAGACCTTGGCTGAAATTGTTGGTTGCAATTTGGAGCTCAGACAGTGTGAAATTCTTCCAGGAAGGCTTAAAGCAGTATAGTTCAGCATCTAAAGAAGTCAAAGGTGGGACCATATCCTCTCTTATTCTCTTGCTCTTTCTTCTAGTAAGTTTTGGGAAGGTCTGGAACTTGATTTGTGGCCCCTTTTTAAGTAGACGGAAGAAGCCCCGCCAATGAGTGGCTGCTCGGTCATCTGAGCCTGAAGTGCTTGCTTTTGCCGAAGCTCTTTCACAATCCAGGCTTCTTGGACAGTCCTCATAACCTCCTATTTGACATGACTTATGTATTTCTACCTCTTCCTCTGCAGCCTCCTCCATGTCTAATGATCTCAAGTCTAACACATAGTAAAGCAAGAAGAAAAGAAAAGGTCAATTGACAATACCATTTGGAGGATTTTGCAGGGAAAAAGACTACTGGTAAGACTCGGTTTTGAATCGTCAGATCATATCAGTTAGATTAAGAAAAGTATAACAGCTTATCGGAACTTGATGAAAATCTGATGATGCAAAACTGTGTTTATCAGCCTCGGTTTTTTTCCTTATCCTATCAAAAAAATTCGCTAAATTTATTTTCAATAAACTCAACATCACTTGATTCTACAATGACATTAAAATCTAAGTTCAACAACCTATATGCCTCGGAATTGTCTGCATATCACACGAAAACACTTTTAATTCCTCTTGTTCCTAAGTTTGATGATTCAGGGTCATGCACCCTATAAAAGGCTAAACAACCCCATACCCGAACCAGTATGCAAGAACCTTAAGAAATACTAATCTCAAGAGTCAAATAATATTAAATGTTTACATTACCCTGACTTGAAAAGGAGTTAGAGAACCCAGATCTTTGCCTTCTACTTCTGGCATAAGTAGATTCCCCTTCCTGCTTCTGTTTGGCGACATTGCGCGAACCATTGCTACCCATAACAATCCACAAAAGTGTCAACAAATAACAGAAAATTTTGAAAAAGAGAAAAGGGCATATTCAAACAAGTTATGACAAGAGAGGAATTTATAAGAACAAAGGGCCAAAAAGGTATAGAAGAAATATCTCACAATAACACCAAAAGGGTTGCAAAATAACCATTGAAATATCCTCCATAAGTGAAAAAAAAAGGGAATAAATTCAAATATAAAACAAGGAAAGAAAGACCCTACTCCCATGAAAAGCGACAATGTCTAAATACTCGTTTTTGTTCTTATTCCTCAACGCTTAAATGTGAAGCTCATGGGGTGAAAGATAAAACCAGCCAATTGGAAGCGAAATAACTTGGAAACCAAGAATGTCCATTCAACACCAATCTGTTATAAAAACAAGTTCTCATTTTCACCTATCATAGGCATTGTGTAAGAAGAGAAAAATTTTCTGCCACATTTTGGCAAACACGTTTAGAATGGAGAGACTAGATTTGTAATATAATACATAGATATACATATACATATATTTACACACACACACACACACACACACATATATAGATAGAGATAGAGAGAGCATGAGATATTACTTCATGGAGATACGAAATCCGCCAAGTGCAGAAGCAAAGAGCTGAAAAGGATTCATCCATTAAAAGAGGAGGAGAAAAGGAGGTAGAAATATCATGACCAAGAAGAAGATGAATGCTGTGGGACATCTTCCATAAATTTTCAAAGTTTGCCAAAGCAGATAGGCCTCAAATCCAAAAGGGTAGTCAAAGGAAATGACAGATACGACACATACACAGAGAGAACTGGCAGAGACCAAAACCACCGGTTGGGATGATTTTTCTCTCCTCATTAATAATGTGTTTGTTTCCCAATTCTCCGAATTTGCATGCTAATTATTCGGTGTTTTTGTCCCATTATTACTTGTTAATCTATCTGTTTTTTTTTTTTTTAAATTTATTTTCTAAAATGCCTAGCTTTATGTTGAATTATCTTTAAAAGAATTATGATCATAAATTTAGTATGTTTAAAGGGACGTGTTGTATCAATTTTGCTTGTGAGCAAGCACGTAGTTTTGGAGCTCTTCCTCTTCCTTCTGGGTATTTTGACACGTGGAATTAACGACCAACGGTTTGACAACAGGTTGTTCAGTTTCAGCAAATTTGATATTCTCCGGCCAATAATTGATTTGTGCAAGAATTGTGAAGATAATGAAAATGGAAAAGTAGCCGCGTCATCATGAATCATGATTTAGATCTTAGCTTGTATCACTCAATTTGTGGAGGGTCACTAATCTTAAATTATGAATATATAGGAGCTTAATCGACGGCTAATAGATAGTTTTAAGCAATTGGGTCCCACGGGTATTTTACAAGAATTGCCAAAAGCCTTTCTTCATGATGAGGAAAGCATCTTTTTGAGCTAGAGAAAAATGGGCTAATTTATTTTAAGACAGTTCATGTTTAGCAAGGTATATAAATAATTCTATGATTAGTTCTTATGATGAAAGCAATCATAAACCATTTCAATATAATTCCTAGAGAAAAAAGGTGAAGAAAAAAAGAAGAAGAAAATGTTGACATGATTATTACTTCAGTTAGTTAAGAGAGAATTTATAATTTGCCACTCAGAAGTATGAGAACAAGTCGTAATTTATCAGCATTGACAAACACATTTATTAGCTCCAACACGTACGAGTGAGGGATTTCAAAGAATGATTTCATTACATTATTTAGTTTTAATAATTACACCAAAAACTGATCACGGTGAGAAACTCATGTTACAAACTATGGTTGTGGTCCAATCGAGACATTTCAGTGGATATTGCGTGTTATCAACCCCTCAAATATAACATAGAGGTCCTTGTTATCTGGGCCAAAAATCTCACCAGCCTTTTGCAGAGTCTCCTGAAACGTTTTGTTGATATAAATAGTCAGACCAAGAAGTAAAAAGGGTATTAGGGAGTCTTTACTTTACGGTGGAACAAGCTATTTTGTTTCCCGATGAGATAAGTATTTTTTCTGTTAGATTAATTTTTTAAACGGTCAAATTTACAGTAAGAGAGTTTTGTGCAGCGCGCTGTAAATTTTTAATATAGACCTGCACAAATCTGACCGTTAAAAAATTAATTTAACGGTTGAAAACACTTGTCCCACCAGTAGAGCAAAATAACTTGCTCTACCGTAAAGATAACCTAAAACGAAGATAGATGGGTTGAAAATTACAGTACATCCCAAATTGAATTTACCATGTACTATAATTTTCAGCCACTAGATAATGGGAGAAATGATCTCAGTCGTTGAAAAGAAAATTATGAACTTTTAACTAATAATATCCTAACACAAATTATTATTCTATCAAGTCATTTAATGGTTGAAAATAAGCTGCATGGTACATCTCATCCGTAGCTTATTGAGAGAGAGAGAGAGAGAGACCTCTTTTGTCTGCTTGTGGGCATTGAGTTCCTTCACATTTGCAAGAAATGCACCAAACTGCTCATAAGACAAACGACCCCTGATGGCAACAAAAATAAGGAATCACAAGACGAAATAAGCATTTGATTAGCCAAGAAGCATATCCAAATTTGTGGATCACATAGCTGCAACGTATAAAATTCGTGTTTCAACTGTAGCGGCTAAAATCAGTATTTACCATTCTATCAAATAACAATGACAAGAACAGAAGCAAGGAAGAGAATTGACTATTGAGGATTTATGAATAGACAATAAGGCTGAGTATATAGTAACTTCTTCAGTGTCATTGCTTTACAAGATCACGGAACAAGAAATGCCTTGACATATACTCTACCACACATTTTTTTGTTGTTGTGTATCATTTTGTGGCACAGAACTTCCTGTTTTTGGTCAATCAAGAAAAGTTTTGTACCAAATTCATATCACAAACTCAATTTGCGCACTTTACCTGACTTGGCGAAAAAATTCTTTTCCATCAACCCGAGTTCTTCCTGAAATAGTTGAAACAAAAGGATTAATCACAGTATACCAATCCTCTGATAGACATGATTACGTAAATTGCTGTATTAGTTTTTACTAAAAGAAGGTTGTCAAGTCAAACTAACCAGTTTGAGATGCTGTCTCGGAGCCTGGAATTGATCCATAACCTGGAGGTACAGAAGAAAATACAGAAGACCTATCATCAAACACGCCTCTCGAGGTCGAAAATGACATAGCATGTCGCCTTGGGGACGCGGGTTTAGACATTCTTGTTGGAGAAACCGATGCAGAGAAACTAGGAGGGGATGCCGGAGGCGTGAACCGAGGTGTACTGGTCTGCGACGCCAAGAGGAGGCCAGGCGATACGCGAGGCCTCGTTGCTGCTATTGTAACAAGAAGCAGCAAGAAATCACATTTACTTTTGAAATTTAACACAAGACTTCTGAACTAAAATCCATAACCAAACTTAAAAATATAAACAAGTTCATACCATCTGTCTCCCTATCCTCTGCAAATGAATTCCCTACTTCTGAGGACTGGCTTCGAATTGAATATGATCTAGAATTTGCTAATGAGGCGTCATCTTCTGAAACAAAAGTGGACCCCAAAAAAAATCTCGATGAAATTCTAAACCAAAATTATCCTTCCACATACAGTAACATACCAACAATAGGAGGGAAATTTTTGGACAGATGAAAGGGCATTTATAACAAAGCATATTCAAACGGTCAAGTAAATCATTTCCTAAATAAGCTAAACAAGCTCAATCTTATTGCATTCATATTCAATTATTGGCCCACAAAAAACGTTTCCTTTTTAGTTTCCTTCAACAAAGTAGATTCCCATTGACATTAACAGGTAAATAATAAAAACACCCCTATATTTTATCAAAATGTTACGTTTTACCATGTTTTAAGGAATATTGTCCTTACCCCTTACATTTACAAATCATACTAAAATTGTACAATAATTTTTATAAATTTTTAACACGACTTGTAAAAAGTAGAGAACAAGTGCAGCATTTCTGTTAACGTGACGTAAAACGCAACATTTTACTAAAACACAGGGGAGGTTTTTGTTATTATCCCTTAAAATTGGGCAATTAAAATAAAGATAAAACCTTGTAATAAACTAAGGAATTAGCAGAAATTACCTCCAATCTGTGAGGCAGAAGACAAACGGGGTTGGGTTTGTATCTTAGCCACAACCTCTGGAGCTCCAACCTATGACAAAATATATATACACACATATACATATACATATATATATATATATTATTACACTCCATTGCTCAATTCAAGCCACAAACGAAATTAAACTAAGGAAAAAATATCCTAATTTTCATATAATCAATTAAAAAAAATGCTTACTGAATTGTCTTCATCCTCTTGGAGTGACTGCATGAGCGTCTTTCTGAACACCTCCAACTGTCAAAATCACAAAAAAAAAAACAAAAACAAAAAAACATAAGTCCAATTTTTCTCTTCAAGCAATTTTCTGTTATGCTTAACTGAAAATTCCAACTACCTTCGACACATCTCTGTTCAGCTTCTTCACTGCGTTGCTCAAATTCGCGTTCTCCTTCACCAAATTCTCCTACAATTAAAGAACAAAAAATAATAACTAAAAAAAATATATTTTTTATGGCTAATAATCTGGCAATTCGACCGGGAAAAGGCGGAATCGTGTCGGACCTTTTCTTGCTCGGCGGCGGCGAGCTTGTCTGCGGTGTCGGAGAGGGAGGCGTCGAGGGACTCAATCCGCGACCGGAGATCGGCGATGAGGTCCTCCTTCTCGGCGAGCTTCGCGCGCAAATCGGACGACTCTGATTCGAGGGCTGAGACACGTGTCGCGAGAGCAATGGACGTGATCTTGCGGGCCACATCGAGCTGCTCGAAAGGATCCGACGGCAGTACTTGCAGGACTTCCTCGGGAAGATCGAAGTTCGAACTACCCAATTCCTTCGCCAACATTTCTCTCTCTCTATTTCTCCTATTTCCCAAAAACTTTTTCACTTTCTAGTTTTTATTTATTTATTTTAAGAAACTTTTTTTTATTTAATTTATAGTTGACATGTTTAAAAAATATTTTTAATAGTAGCGTATGAAGTTGGAAATTAATATATACCCATTTAGTTTTTTTTTTTTTTTTGGAAAGAGAAAAAGGGACAAATGGTGGGGAAAAAGAATTGGGTGGATAGAGATTTGGCATAGGGGAAGTGAGTGTCGTTCATTTGTTTGGAAGAACATGTGGTTCATAAGAATTAAGAAGTTTCCTGAGTGGATAGAATAACAGACAAAACGACATGAGTTGTGTTCTCAAATCTAAAGGCTGTTCAACTTCAATCTCATCATCTTGCAAGTGTCGGTTGTTGGATTGGGTTGTGGAGATGGTTTTTGGGTCTGACTCACCTGGATAATGGGCCTAGGTCAAGCCCATCTGGGTCTACATTGTTTAGGGCCCATGTATGCATAATTGGTCAACAATAAAGGTCTGGTGATAGATGGATCCATAATCATAATTTTTAGATCATGATTCAGAATTATAATTCAGAATCATAATTCTAAATCCTGGTTTAGAATCAATATTTATTTATAGTGATTCTGAAATGATTCAGAATCTGATGTGGTATTTTAAACTAGCTTAAATCATGATTTTAAAACCACTCCCCTCTTGATTCAAGGTGATTCAAATCTCTAATTTTAAATCATGGTTTCAGAATCATGATTTAAATTCAAAATCATGATTCATGATTTTAGTTTCAGAATCATGATTAGAATCACCCTGATTTAAATCCCCGTACCAAACGAACTCTAAGGGGTTGTTTAGTACGAGGATTCAAACTAGGGTGATTTAAACATGATTCCAGAACCAGAATCACGATTCATAATTTTGAGTTAAAAAAATGATTCTAAAATCATGATTCAGAATCAAGGGTTTGAATCACCTTGAATCAAGAGGAGGGTGGTTTTAGAATCATGATTTGAGTTAGTTTAAAACATCGGACGTTTGGTTTATGTATTCAGAATCATGATTAAGAACCCTTCTCGTTTTACGTGTATTTTTTGTGAGAGAAAATACTGTAGAGAACCATGAATCATGATTCAGAATCAGGGACGAATATATGAAACAAACGTAATTCAGTGTAAACAAACACTGATTCTGAATCAAGATCCAGAATCATGATTCTGGATCCATCTACAAAGCGCACTATAGAGATCACTAGCCTAATTGATGATGCAATGTGAATGTGGTCGACTTGCCGGTGAGTCACATATATGTACTCTGCAGCACTTTGGTGATGTCGTTAAAATTCCTTATAACGTAAAGAATACCTACCTATACATCTTCACGAGATTACGTTAAATTTGTTATAAATTTGGGGATAAATAAAACTATTAGATGTTAATACAACAAAATATGTAGGTGTTTAGATGTATATATTGATAGAAGGAAGCAGAAATAGGACTTAAAACTTCTAAACAAAAGAAGAAATATGGAGAAAGATTAATACGGGAAGTTTTTGTTTATTAGCCAATATCATATACGGTACGTATATGTCTCTGTGTGTGTGTATAAATGATACAAATGAGTAAGCCTATTTATAGGCAATGAAGGAGTACATCGAATAAATGGTGTGAGGTAATAAGGAATTAGCCTTAATTACTGTAAATAAACTAATATAGATAATGGAGTATTAGTCATCCATTCGTGAGGCATCCACTTCCATTCTTCAACAAAATTATCATATTCTTTTAATTTGACGTAATTTTAAGGCTTGTTTTTTTGCATGACTTGATTTAAGTTGTGTATGCAAGAGAAAAACAGTGTAGTAAAAAAATTGAATTTAAACTTTTATGAGAAAAAACACACTAGTAATATGATTTTAATTATGAAATGGCATGCCCTTAATAAGTTCTAAAAATTTTGTATTATCGGTTGGGCACTGATTTATATGTCATCAATATGTTTTATGTTGTTTTATTAAAAGAATATGCATGTTTTATGATTTATAACACCGTTTTTATGAAATTACGTGAATAACATACAAGGTTTTTATTTTATTTTAAATTTCAGCATAAAATAGAAGCCAACGAAAGGAAAGGGCATTATTCATAATGTTTTGAAGTTTGATGTGTGAGTAGACTGATTTTTAAAGTTTGGAGAACAAACTGAAATTAGTTTCGCGTGAAAAACAAGCAAAAAAAAAATCATCTCTCCCTCTTCTTGTATGCCTCCATGTCTTCAGGGGTAACCTGAGGAATCCGAAATCATAAAATAATGAGAAAATTCCATATCAAAAGAAATTTCAGAATTTTGTGATGTTTCTTTACTAAAGAATGAAGGTAAAGTATAATCTACCTCATCAATGCATCTACTATTGTACTTGCTCCTCCTTTCATCTTTCTCTTTCTCTTTGCCTCTCACCCTCCTGTTCAGTGACAATAAAATTAAACAATTTCTGGAATCTTTCTTTAGACCCTTATTGGAATTGTACACATACACACACACATATATATATATATATATATATATGAAAGAAGAGTAAGTAATCAAAAGCTAAACAGTAAAGAGATCAGAGCTACCTCGTTTTCATGAGCGTTTTTGGCAAGTACTTCAGTTCACCACGCAGCAATCCTTTTCTTCTTAACTGGTGCAGATGTCTCTGTTTTACTATTTCTCTTCTTACCTGGTGCAGGTGTTCAACATGTATCAATGGAAAGCAGGAGGAAAATAACATACTGAAACTGAGCTAAGGAAAAACAATTTGACTCTGAAGATCGGGCAAGTCACAAACTAAAGAACCCCGTTGATGCTTATTTTTAACAAAGACAAAGATTCAAAGTACCATGCTGTTGGGGAGCTAGAATAACTAACCTTTTCTGGCCTTTTTCCGTGAAGTGTTGGCCCTCCGGAGATCTTTTGCAGCCTCAACAGTCTCAGTTCCAACAACACCTGTGTTGACGGTGAAAATTTACCAATAAAATAATAATGAATTTCTTTACGATTAATGTGAATAAAATGTTTGATGTTTTAAACTTGAAGCGTATTGCAGCCGTAATCTTGTGTGACTTTTTGAGCTTATTAGCATTATTCATGTCTGCTCTCATTTGTGGACCCATTCACGTAAACCTTTCATCTTGCTACCTCGACACTCTCTTTCTCCGTTATTGCTGGCCGGTGGGAAAATTTTGCCATAAAATCTGTCAAGGCTTGCTCTTTTATTTTAATCATTGGCGTGTACTCAATGTCAAACTGGCTCAACTCTACTAACTATTTTAGAAGTCGACCAGACGTGTCAGGCTTCTGCAGTACCCGCCTTAAAGGATGATTTGTCAACACCTTTATTATGTGCGCCTAGAAATAATGACGAAGTTTTCTTGACGTCACTATCAAGGCGAGTGCCAATTTCTCCATTTCTGGATATCTGGTCTCGGCATTTAAGAGTCGCTTGCTCATATAGTCTACTAGTAGCTGAGTCTTTCCTTCTTCCCTGACCAACACTAAGCTCACCGCATGTTCTGAAACGAAGAGGTAGAGGCTTAACTTCTATCCTGGGATCGCTTTCGAAAGGACTGGAGGTTTTCCAAAATGTTCCTTCAGCTTCTGAAAAGCCTCTTCACAATGTGGAGTCAACTCAAAATGTCTATTGCCCCTAATCGTGTCAAAGAAGGGCACACATTTGTCCGTTGCCTTGGATATGAACCTGTTTAAGGCGGTGAGGTGACACATCCTGTTAGCTTATGTACTTCCTTTGACTTTTTGGGAGACTCCATAGTGCCTTTATCTTTTCTTGGTTTACCTATATTCCTCTGTTGCTGACCATTAATCCAAGGAATTTTTCAGAGCCAACACCAGACGTACACTTTAAAAGGTTCAGCTTCATGTGATACTTTCTCAATATATCGAACATTTCTCTCAAATGCTTGACGTGTTGTTTGGCCCTTGCACTCTTCACTAACATGTCGTCAACATACATATCCATCATCTTCCCAATCTGCCTTGCAAACATTTTGTTGACAAATCTCTTATATGTAGCCCATGCATTCTTAAGATCAAAAAGCATTACCTTATAACAGTAGAGCCATCGATCTGTGATGAAGGAAGTGTGTTCTTCGTCAGCCGGATACATGGGGATCTGGTTATAGCCCGAGTAAGCGTCCATGAAGCTTAATAATTAATGCCCTGCCGTAGCGTTAACCAGTTAATCTATGCGTATAAGTAGAAAACTGTCCTTTGGGCATGCTTTATTTAGGTCGTTGAAGTTGACGCATGTTCTCCATTTCTCGTTGGGCTTTATAACCAACACAAGGTTTGAGATCCAATTTGGATAATGGGCTTCCCATATGAAGTCATTTTTTATCAACTCACCGATCTCTTCCTTCAAAACTTCATACCTTTCTGGGTTCATCGGTCGGCGCTTCTGGCATTTTGGCAGGAATAAAGGATTAATGTTTAAGTGGTGGCACATTATTTTGGGGTCGATCCCTTCCATATCATCGTATGTCCACGCGCACACGTCCAAGTTCTTCTTTAAGAACGTTCGAAGCTCTTCCTTCAGCGCTGGGGCAAAGTTGAACCTATCTTCAAAACCCTCGATGACTTTTTCTCAATTACTTAGATCTCATCCAATCTTTCCACCGGCTGGGATCCTGTAATTTCTTCATCTACCCTTGGGTTGATGTTTTCATCTATTGGCCCTTGACTGACCATCTGTATTTCTTGCCTCCTAGGGTCGTCGTACTCGTGTACAACATCTGAATATGCAACCCTCGACTCATACTGATTGAAGTTCATCTCTCCCACATCGTTAGGAGTCCGGAACTTGATTTTTTAATGGTAGATCGATGTGATAGCTTTTAGCACTTGAAGGGTCGGTCTCCCGATCACATCGTTATATTGTGATGCCCCTTTTACCACAACAAAGTTTGACATCACTATGGCTTGACGGGGTTTATCTCCCGCTGTAATGGGCAACTTGATCACCCTTTGAGGAATGATTGAATCTTCAGTAAACCCATGCAAAGGTCGAGTGGTCTTTTCTAGTTGCTCTCTTCAGATTCCCATCTTTATCAAGCAATCTAAGTACATGATGTCCACCGAACTTCCATTGTCCACCAAAATCCTATAGATGGTGTGGTTCCCAATCATGACCTCTGTTAGATCTGATGTTACGTCTGATGTTCAAGATGATGTTGGAACACTGTCTGGAATACGGCTTGATTAATTAAGATCCGGGTTTCTTACTATTCAAATTAATTACCAAGGAAAGACAGTAATGCAGAAAGTAAAATAAATGCACACGATATGATATCGCAGTTCGGTGCGCACACCTACTCTGCGGGGTCACGCCCAGACAGTAAACAGTTTCACTATGTTCTAGAAATTACAAACACCGAACGGACTTATTCACTCAAGGACTCCCTCCTAGACAATGACGTCGATGTGACGAATCTCCACAGTGATTGTTTAGCGTGCACCACACGTCTTCTAAACTGCACGGCGAACTCTCTTCATCCGACAGAGCTTCCTTCCGAAAGCAACAAATCCCTCTCCCGAAGGACGATCTCAATAACGCACTAGGCTCACAAAAACTCACAGACGTTTCTCTGAATATTTTCTCAGTAATAAGCTCTCAAATTCACAGACTTTTCCTCTGGAGATATTCAATTAAGTTCATACCCATATACTCTGAAACAAAGCCTTTAAATAAAGTCAAGAGAATCTCATTCAAATCCACTCTCGATAAGATCTCTATTATCTCCATGATTCTCTCTCCTAGATAGACTCTAAAATATCTTCACATTATCTTCTCAATCTCCAATTCAAATAATGCAGCAAACTTTCAAATCTCCAATTTCGAACAACTTCATTATCTCCACGTAAATGCCCATAAAAAACATCCACGCACAAATATATATATATATATATATATATATAAAGAACTTGCTTTTGAACTTCAAATATCAAACGGATTGCACATTCATTTGCAAGACACGTAGCTCCATTGACTCCATCTTCCATATGATCTCCAATAACACTTTTCAATTTTAAATTCGGATTGTACATCAAATTCAAAAAATCCGAATTAATGCTAACATCAATTCCCACAAGTTGGATAAGCTGCAAATATCAAAACCATATCTCCTTATCTCTTTCTAGAATCTCATTTAAATTCAAATAACCAATGCATTATCTTCCTCTGACCAAGGCCTTATCCTTATCTCTCCAAATCTGATTCTGAATCTTCTTCTGCAATACGTAATCTTCTTGAACCTATTTTTTGAATTTTTACACGATTGTCAATAAATTACCAACTAATAAAAATACCTAACAATCTCGACCACCAACGCATCCTTGTGCTGGAAGTGCACTCTACTTGCATCTTCCTCAGAAAAAATTATTTCTGACCCGTTGAATCTTGATGCCTTCGACAATGTTGTTAATGAGAGGTTCTAAAACCTCTCTTAGTAAACCTGTTTTGCCTCATGGGCATAATTTTTTTGGGATTTCCTAGAATCCCTGCCTATATACGGACTCCCATGAACTATCCGTATGATATCGATAGACTCGTAGTCATCATCCCGCTGACTATCCTCCCGACGATGGTTGTCGTTTCTCTGACCATGATTCCTTCGATTGACTCTAAACTCCTGAAGTCGACCCTCACGGATGAGCCTTTCAATACCATCCTTTAAGTCTGTACAGTCGTTGATATTATGCCTAACTTCTCTATGGAACCAGTAATACTTGGTCTGGTTCCTCCTATTTGTCTGACTTCCTAGGTTCTGGTCGACGTAACATGTTTTCTCTGCCAACCTGATTATAAACCTCTTCCACTCCAATAGTGAACTCATGATAAGTATCATACCGTTGGAACAGGCGAGGCCTTCGATTGTCCTATTGCCTCAGCTTTTTTGCTTCTACCTGATTCGACGTCGAGGCTACATTCAATGCCCAGGTTCCGGATTTTACCCTACAATATATATATATATATATATATATATATAGTCAATGAAAAGCAAGAGTAAAATAACACAACAAAACCGAGCCAAGGGAAAGCAAGTGACAGTGAAGATCGGACAAGTCTCAAGCTAAAGAACCCCGTAGAATAACTAACTTTTGGTGGTCTTTTTACGTGAAATTTTGGCCTTCCTGAGATCTGTCGCAGCCTCAGTAGCCAGAATTCCAACACCTGTGTGACTAGAGAAAGAAAGAAAGTATTAAAACATACTCAAATAAAATACATATAATAGATGAAAGAATAATTTAAAAAAAAAAAAAAAAACGAAGTAACATACATGTTATATTTTCTAGAAATTTTACAGGCAACAAATGATGCATTCAACAAGGTTTTTTTTTTGGCTAATTAAAAGTGTGGGGAGGGACTACTAACGTTAATATATCTCATTAGAGTTATCAAATAGCCCCCAAATGTTGATAGAAATGTTCACGAAAGGATTTACAGGTGGGTTCTACCCCTCATACGTGATATTGAGCACATGACATTAGCTCCACTAAATGTGCTAACAATAAAAGTATGTGTAGAAGTGTAATCTCAGACACTCTAAATTGAGTACTAGAGTAGTAGCCGGAAATATATGCCTTATAGAACCCCATTACTGTTAAGCCACCATACTCCATGTCAATGTTATGCATTCGATAAGTTTAATGCTGTCTCTTTGAAATGATAATTCAAGCACAGAACACACAAAGTACCAAGTTGCATTAAAAAGTGAAAAAGTATATATACGGGCGCGTTCACTTCACTAACTCAAATTTGTTGATTCGAGTTAAGAAAGTGGATTTGAGTTACAAAATATTTGCGTTTAGTTTGGACTTTGAGTTAAATGTTTAAGAGGAGATTGATTTGACATTTAAAACTTGAGTTTTGTGTTCATTTATACTAAAGCCAAAACACCAATTATAAAGAAATGTCATTTTCTGCAGAGGTAATCCGCACTGTAAAACTAAACTTGAGTAATGGAAAAACAAGGGGTGGGTAAAACTCACCAACTCGAGTTATTACTCAAGTTTGAAATTCGAATTGCGTTTAATAAACGCATAACTCGACTCAATTTCACACTCAAATTAAATTTATTAAAATGTGATCTACGAAGTAAACGGTCCCATTATTACTTCTCACATGCTTCCTCTCTATTGTTTGGTCCACATGATTTCAACTTCCCCCGAGCCCGAGATAATAAAAGCTATATATATGCATGCAAACATTAATATAAACAAATGTCAAAAGTTCAACGTTATGATCGTGCTTGATCAGTTGCATGTAAGTAGGGCAAAAATGAACTAACAAATTAACAGGAAAGAAATTTACTCACCGGTTTCTTCCAAGGCACAGGCAACTCATGCCATTGAAACCAGCGATGTTTGATGCCTAATTTCCAATCCTTATCAACCTCAGCAGGAGCGAGCCCAGCTTCACCCGCTTCTTCCTATTCAATTTGCCTTTTAAGAGCCACTGCAACCCCAACCACATATATATGATCAGTAAACAGGGAAAATATTATATATATATATATTCATGGCAAACCTATTCCATCGTATAATACTATTAAATATAGTATTTTGATAACATGATATGATAAGAATTTAATCTTATTAATTATTATAAAATTTTTTAATCAACAATATTTAATTTATTATAACTGTCAGATTAATATCCTACAACAAAAATAATAATATTCATTAATAAATAAATATAAAAATAACCATTGACCACTTAAAAATATAACCATTAAAAACTCGTTGTATAGTATATATAAATTTATATACCCCTTTTGTAAAGGCCGTTCACGTTCCTACTTCCTATTGCAGCAACGACATTGGTAGTATTCTAAGAAAAACCACAATTTATAAAAAAATAAAAAGATAATAATAAAAAAAAAAAAAAAAACATGGGTGGTCTTCTCAAATCGCTAGGGTGTTAACAAGTTTTGGTTGTTGGGTTGGGTTGGGTTGTGGGGATGGTTTTTGGGTCTTTCTTAGATTGATAAGATTAATGGGCCAACGTGAAGCCCACCTGGGTCAAACTATACATTGTGTAGGGCCCATGTATGCATAATTGGTCAACACATGAGAGGCCACCATCATCATAATTGATGATGCAATATGGTCCACATGTCCGTCTATTATATTATTGGTGCTACAATGAATCGCATATCAATGAAACTGTAGTAATGTCACCAGATGGTGAGTCATTCGGAGTGATACATTACAATTTAAAGAAAATTGTTGGCATGAATTTAAAATTTTATCCCTTATTTTAATTAAATTTTTTTTAATTAATATAATTATTTAATTAAAAATAAATTAATTAAAAATAAATGTTAAAAATTTAAATTCATATATTTTAAAAAATATTTGTCTTATTTTCTCTACAATTTAACTTCCCTTTTCTTACAATGAGATTCATAAAAATAATCCTTAATCATATACTCAATACTTGCCTATAACATCTAGTTTTTAACCGTTATATTTTCATCAAATTCTATTGAATTATCATTTTTTTTAGTCAAATATGATTAATAATACGATCTAATAGTTAAAGATTGTGTGCAAAAAGTAAGTATTCTCTGAAATATTGTAGGGAGAAAGAGGAAAATATGCCGAGATTTGAGATGAATTAAAATTAATAGGCCAATAGTTTACATAAGTTAATAAATAGGCTAAATTATTATTTTTGTCCATAACTTGTATGGTTATGAACCATAACTTAACAAGTTATTGTCTATTTTTTTTTTCATAACTTGTCTGGTTATGAACCATAACTTGACAAGTTATGACCTATTAATTTCTATAACTAAAAGTTGGCCTATATACTTTCTTAAACTTTTCATATTGGCCTATTTTTTTACTATTTTCCGAATATTGTATCCTTTTTGTTCGTTTAGACAAATCCTTTTTAAGCTAATCTAGTAGAATAAAAAAAAAATTCTTCTTTTTTGGTGCCGAGAAGAAAATGAAGAATTCGAAATATATAAATGCACACTCATTTTCTTCAGTCTTTTGGTCATATGCTTTATTTGAGTCAATTAAGAGAGGTGAAAACAAAAGGGCAAAGCATGAGTATTGTCTATGGGGTTGTTATTCTTTGGCCATACTACTTAAATGGTTTGGGCCCCAATGAGGGGCCTATGAAAATTATGAAACCCATGTGGTGGTTGAGTTTCTATTTATTTTAACTTTCATATAGATTTGATAAGAAAATGTTCAACCAAGGCCCAAGAATCTGATTAGACTGTCAACATTTTTAACCTTGCAAATTCTCTCATTTTCCATGTCAAACAACTACATTGGGATTTCACTATTGAAAATGGCTAGATATTATTTTTCTAAAGCAGTTGTCCACCACACAACTATAACTAGAAATCAATGTTATGTTTTTTTTCTTTTTTTCTTTTTTTTTCTTTTTATGTGATTGAAGTAATGCCATATTGTTTATTGTTTATTGTTTACTATTTAATGTTTACTTCACATAAATGAAAAAAAAGGGACGTGTGTTTTCCTTTTGCATATATTAATATATTTACTTAAAGAACGTTATAAATAATAATTTAATGAGACACACGTAATATTATGAATGGAAGTAAGATATCGTCAATATTAACTTTCTAGTATGGTTTCTCAATGAACGGTAAAACGAGCATAATCAAAATCACTGGTTTAATAGTAAAGGTTATTATTGTCTTTTCAATTTTATCAATAAGTAGAAAAATTAATGGTAAAGGTTATTTATAAATAGCATGGTCATTTACTTTAAAATGGCTCTTGAACCGGCATTTTTGCTCAAAACACATGTGACATTGGCACTGCTATTTACATTGAAAACTCTCTTAACTGATTTACATGCTATAAACCAATAGTTATTTTATTATGTTAAAAAGATATTTTGGTGATTCTCATTATTAAATTTAGTATACACTAAAACAAAACACTCACTAATCCTTTTGTTACTTTAAATTTCACTTTCAAGCCATTACTTTTTCCTGTTACATTTCGGTGAAGGTATCCTGAACGTATGATTGAATTAAAAGTCATGTGTTCGGTTAGTAGGTGCTTGTTTAGTATATGAGTTATGTTACAGTATTTTCTCTCACAAAAAATTTAAATTTCAAAAGTCATAATCAAAATCACTGGTTTAAACTCTGATTTGAACTCGTATACCAAACGAGGTCTAAAGATATATAGGCCATGTTTGAAATTGATCTCATTTTTGTTTTTCACGTTTTTTAGTCGTTTTCAAAACGGCTTTTGGCGCAATAAAGATAAAAAAAGAGAAATGAAAATGATTTTTTTAATTTAGTGTAAAATAAGAAAGAAATAAAAAATGACTTTTAGTCATTTTTTATTTTTTGTTTTCGTTTTCTCCTCTCTGGAGCAGAGAGAGAGAAAGAGAGATATTAATTGGTTTTTTTACACTGAAAATAATATCTTAATAAAACTACCAAACGCATTTTTAAAAATGATTTCTGTTTGAGATTAAAAATATTTTCATTTTTATTTTCATAGGTTTTTTTACACTGAAAATAGTCTCTTAATAAAACTACCAAACGCATTTTCAAAAATAATTTATGTTTGAGATTAAAAATATTTTCATTTTTATTTTCATACAAAAAATAAAATTATTTTAGAACGAGTTCTAAACGCGCATATAGTCATTTTTCTAACATGTACTTCTCAAGCCTTGCTGCCAAAACTTTGGCCAGATCTTTAATCTGTCAAATTGTGGACAATGTCCAGCCATTTATGACTGAAGAAGCTCCTTAGCAATTGCATAAGCTCCCACACAGCCACAGCCACAAATATAAGAATGGCCGATGCGAACAAAGATCGATAAAATTGCAAACTCAAACTAGTTTTTAGGACACACAAAGCTGACCTGACCATAAGGGCAATGAACATTCCCCACAAAAGAACTTGGCTCAGTTGATTCCACGACCGTCTGAAAAAGACAAGTTCCATCAAATAAAAGAAGCTTTAGGACACGTGGCAGAATCCTACAGAGCAGTAGCCAGAATTCTTTTCTCAGGTCAGTGTGACCGAAATGTTGCTATTGGAATAATAAAACTCTAAAATATAATAATACAATAGAGCTCGTTTAATTTGTTGATTTAAATTTTTAATTTGAATTGAGATGTAATTTTATGTGAGAGTTTTTTATTATAATAAAAAAATTATATGTAACTGTTTATGAGAATTTTTTACTATAATAAAATTTAAATTCTAAACTCAAATCAACGAAATGAACGAGACCTAAATAAGTAAAAGCTTAAGGAGACGTTTGGTTCATGGATTAAAATCATGTGATTAGAATCATTTTCAATTTACGTGTATTTTTTATGAAAAAAAATATTGTAACAAATTATAAATCATGATTCAAATCATAATTTGAATCCTACAACCAAACGTCGCTTAAGCTTCCATAATTCTTCACATAAGACTTTAGCTTTAACTAATATTTTAAAAAAAATATTATTTATTTTTTTAATTTCTAGGGAGATGTTTCCATTAGACCTTCTCAAGAATACCTTTCATTTTTCTCTTTCATCTTTTTTTTTTTTTTTAAATTGTTCTCTTTATGTATTTTATATTCAACAAAAGGGTGACAGGAGACAATAGAGCATGATTGCTTCCTTGCCACTTACATAAAAAAAGTAAAGAAAGCTTTATTTGACCCCACGTTTCCATTTCCCTAAAAGCTTCTTATCTTAGATTTGTTCTCTCTCTTTTTCTTTTATTTTCTTCTTTTTTTCTTTTGGTGGATAATCATTTTCGCGTGTTACAATGGGGACGGGAGTTTAAGGTAAATTTATTTCACTTGTGCAAAAATAAATTGCATATCGATTTATCTCATTTGATTAAGCACTCTATATATATATATATATATTTATATATTGATGTAACTGAAAAAAATGACGTGTAAAAGGAACGAATATATCATCATATATATATAGCGTGTCTATTGAAAGAAAATACGTACAATACTTCTTTTGTGTATTCTAAGCATCTTTTTTCAGATTCTACATGTAACTCTCTCCATATTCCCATTTTTTTGTACATGACATGTAAAAATGAACTGTCAAATGGTTTAATTCATCACTAAGAAAGCTATAACTCCAATTATGTATAACATGAGCAATCGTATAACATGTAAATATTAAAGTGTAACAAGACATTTACCAAAAACAAGACATTTATACACGTTTAATAGGTAAAAGTGTTAAAACTATAATATTGAAAATTTGCAAAAGCGAAATACTTTTTTTCATCCTAAATACATCATATATTGTTAAGATTATTGTTTTCAACAAATTTTGCACCAATTATATCAATATACACTCTGCCATTAGAAAGATTCTATAAAAATGTAATCAATATTTAAAAGCTGGGATGAGCATAAGATTAGAAGAACTCCACTAAATAAAGTTGTATAATCAGTGGGCTCTTGCCCATTTGTTGGCAAGCACTTATAGCATAAAAGATTGGCAAGCATGATTTGAATCTGGGATCTCAAAGATCTTCTTAATTATTAAGTATTATCTTCCTATAAAGTTTTGCAAAATTAAATAAACATGAAGCGATCTAGTTGTCTCAATTTGAGTAGCATAGCTCTTTTTTTTTTTTTTTTTTTTTTTTTTTTTTTTTTTAAAAGAGCAGCATAGCTTTTGATATAGGAATTATTTGACTAAATGAATGCCGAATATCATAAGCCACGTATTTATTTATTAATTTTATTCTATAAAGCCTGTTTCTTTGGTGGTGGAATTCTTCTTCAATTATTTATATGTTTTAAAAATAAAGAATTTTATGGTAGAATATGAAAATTATGTTAAATTATCATAGTTTTTTTTAGTAGGATAACCCATATTTGATGATTTAGAATTGTGTCCCACTAATATTTTTTTAATTTTTCATTAAAATATTTGCTTAAAAATAAGGAATTAAAAAAAATGATTACCTCCATCTAAGATAGTGATAAATTGGGTAAGCCTCTCAAATTCATTTTGGTAAAATTACTATTTTATGTTTTTTTTTTTATTTAGAAAAGTTAGCATTTTATGTTTTTGGGTAAAGGTTATTTTATGACTCATTAAGAGGCTATAAATAAGTACTCTGTGTAGGACTTTAGGTAGTCAAAGAAAAGTGCAGAGAAAAAATGTCTCATTTTGAGAGAAATAAAGAAAAGTGAGAAAAGAGATAGGCAAAGAATATTAGGAGTTTTTAGTAGAGAGAGAACTTGAGAAATATGATTGCGTGTTCTTCCTTTCCCATGGACGTAGACAATTTTGCCTAACCACGCAAAATCTTTATCTTCTCTTTTTTTTGTTATTTTTGTTTTAATTTGTTTTTCTGCTGTGTGGGTGTAGAGTTATGTTCTATCTAACAACTCGTATGAGAGCTATGGTGAATATTAAAAAAAAAAGTTAAGATGATGTCTTAGAGAAAGTTTGAGCAGATTGAGCAGTTTAACAGAAAGAGTAATTTCAACATTTGACAGATTACGGTGAAAGATGTTCTGATTCAACAAGGATTGCTAAAAGCGTTGCAAGGAAAAAATGTAGAAAATAGGAAAGATGAAGTTTGGGAAGAACTAGAAGCGAGAGCAGTAAGTACTATTCGTTTAAGATTGGCTTGTAAACTGAAATATAGTATTATAAATGAAGCATCTCCTTCTGAGTTGTGGAAAAAAATAAAAAAAGTTTATATGTCAAAATTCCTAACAAACAGACTATATTTGAATAAGCAATTGTATAAGTTAAAGATGGATGATAAAACTGATGTTAGGGATCATATAAATAAATTTAATAAGTGCATAACTCAATTATTAATGTAGTGGTCAAAATTGAAAAGGAAGATAAAGAGGTAATTTTGTTGGCCTCCCTACCCAAATCATATGAGACTTTGTTGACTACAGTTTTAGTTGTAAAGATTACATAAACTGTAGATGAGGGTCGACTCCTCTGTTAGAAACTGCAAATATAAAGAACCTAGTAGTTCATCTCGTACTTAACAAATTTTAGTAGTGAAGTCATATTCAAATATCCGTTTGCAATCTTGATCATATAAGGAGATTGAATGCCACTACCGTCATAAAAAGGACACATTGGGAGAAATTGTGAAAAACTGATAAAACACCTTGAAGAAAAAGGAAAACAAGAATCCCAATAGACTTTAGATTTTACAATGCAACAAGTATGATAATGAAGATGAAGTTTATTCTGTTTGCTAATGAAAATATTAATGATTCTTAATCTCGGATTCAAGATGCTCGTTTCATATGTGCCCATATAAGGAGTGGTTCGATTCTTATAAGCCCTATGATTCTAGTACTTTGTTGATTGCCAACAATTCTACTGTTAAAGCCATTGGAATAGGTACTGTTAAAATGAAAATATATTATGGTGTTGTGAGGAAATTGACAAATGTGAGACATGTTCCTCAACTAAAGAGAAGTTTAATTTCTTTGGGGGTCTTAAACACTATAATGTGATGGGTGGTCTTATGCAAGTGAAGAAAGGTGATTTGGTAGCCATGAAGAGTGAAAAACTTGTACAAGCTTATTGTGACGATAATTGTAAGTGGAGTTATGAAGGTGGAGCTGTCACGCCCCCCAAACGGGGTGGGTGACGTGGAGCTCGATTAGGGATTAATAAAGTAGATTCCCAGACCGGGCCCCATACTTAACTGCATTAAAATATAAATAAATTACAGAATCCCGGAGCCTCTGACACACAAGGCTCCACCCCACAGGACATACAGTATCGTACATACATGAACATGTAATTAATCATTACAACAGACATCAACCACAGTCTAGTAAATCCAAATATTATATAAGTTTACAGAATTTCTCAAATTCCTTACATTTGTCCAAGAGGATGTCCACGATCCTCACTTGATTCCAATAGCAGCGCAACTCAGCTGCTCCGTAGCAAATATCCAGCTACTGTGCACCGCTCCTAGAGTCTCCTGGGAGGGGTTTGGTACATTTAAAACATAAAACGTGAGCGAAAGGCCCAGTAGGATATAATTTGAAATAAACGTTAAAATAAATGTACGAGGGAATACATAAATAAATAAGTAAATAAAATAAGACATTCAGTCCCGACAGAACAGCCAGAACCTCACATCCTTTTTCTCAAAGGAAATATAATCGTAAATAACTATTTTACAGGCTTCAGCAAGTAATTAGTACAAATTACTTACCTAACCAAGTGCCTCGCCTACCCGGACCGAGTTTCGGGTTCTGCCTCCGAGGATGCACTCTCCGCATCCTATCTAGGCTTACAGCAATAGACTCTATTACCAGTTCACAAGATCTCTTTGCTTAAGAAATCATTCATTAACATTTTGAAATCGTTAATACGACCCCACGAACTACTCAAGCCGCGGGCCCCATGACTGGACAAGCCATGAGGTTCCATGACTAAACAAGTCATGGTTTTCAAAGAGTTTTTCTTTCGCAAACCAATCCCTTTCTTTAAAACATTTCAAGGCCAAAATCATTTTTGAAAACAAGCTCACAAGGAAAAGGGATAGAAATCCTACCTCGCACTATCAAACCTGGGACTAGCGTTGCCTTTTCCAGCTTTCGCTTCCTCAAGCCCCTTCAGTCTAAATCCTCAG
>NW_010365150.1:117174-118277 GCF_000414095.1 Morus notabilis
AGGCCAAACAGGGTCAAACCCCATGTCAACCGGTCGACCGGTGACAGAGCAGTGCAACACTACCGGTCGACTGGTAGTGTGCACACCGGTCGACTGGACAGGTTGATCGGTCAGCCTGCAATCCGGTCAACCGCATAGGTCGACCGGTTTCCATGTGATCCGGTCGACCGCACAGGTCGACCGGTGAAATCAGCTGCGCGAGAGAAGCTCACAGAAATCAGTCCAAAACCTGCAATCTCAGTCCCAAATTGAGATTTTTCAAAGGGAAACCATTAGATCTGAGTTCTAGGTCCTAAAACAAGTCCAAAGAACCCAAGATCTCCAATTTCTACTCTAGTTTTACTCAAAAACCATCAAAATCCGGTTTGAACCAAAAATGGGTTTTGAAATCCGAAAACGTAAGATTCAAGAGGGGTTCTTTCAGTAATCTTACCTCGAATCCTTCTCTTGACGTTGAAAACTTCTTTAAATCTTTGCTTGGTTCAAGATCCGTTTGATTTGGGACAAAAAATGAAAGAGAGAGAGAGTGAGTGAGTGAGAGAGAGAGCACGGGAGAGAGAGAGAGAGGGAGAGAGCACGGGAAAGGAAGAGAAAAAAGAAAAGAAAAAGGAAAAAGGAAAGAAAAAGAAAAGAAAAAGAAAAAGAAAGAAAATGGACAAGTGTCAATATTTTAAAAGAGCAGTCCAGAAATGCGCCCATACACACTTTTGGGTTAAAATAAATTACTGAGAATAATTTAAATACCTTGGAACTATTTAAACTCACACGTGTTAGAAACATTTATTAATTAAACTCAATTAGTAATCCAGATTAGGCACACTAATAATCTCAATTACCTTAATTAATCTTAATTAATTCTTCAGGGTGTTACAGGAGCCATGCCAAGAAGGGTCTTCATCGGTTATGAAAAATGTTGTAAAAGTAAAAGAGTGCTACAAGATGTTGATGACAGTTGAAGACAATAATGCTGGTTCCCGAATCGAATTCAGGTGCGGAAGCGTGGGGATGAAAAACAGCGGATCGTGTATAACAAAATTTTTCATAAAACTTTTGAGATACTCTATAGATTATATTAATTTATGCACGAATAAATTAATCACATT
>NW_010365150.1:118336-118965 GCF_000414095.1 Morus notabilis
TTTGACCACGAACAGTCCTTGCTCCAAGCTTTGTGTTTAGAATACCAAAGTCTTCCACGTCAATTCCTTGATTCCACGTAGACGTGTGTGTGGGCACACGTGAGACAAAATAGGTTTCTTAAACACTCGAATTTCCACAAACACCAACGCATGCACGATGTGGAATTTTTGGAGAAAAATATTTTGTTCTCTTTTTCCTTTATGAGAATTTCGGCCACACTAAAAAACTAGGGCTCAATATATGTTAAAAATTCATCTCTACAATTTTCTATCTTTCTCATATTTAAAGAGAAGAAGTCAAACTTCAAAATAGAATCAAATCCTTATCTCCAATTTTGAATTTGGAACAAAAAATCCCTTCCCCTTATCCACTTGGTGGCCGGCCACACTCTAGGGTTTTATCCCTGTGTGTGGCGCCTATCTCAGATAGGGAAGGAAGAGATTTTATCCTTTATCCAGCAGTCTAATTTTAATTTAGATTCAAATTCGAATTTAAGTCAAACTTAAATTAATTTGAATTCTAAATTGAACAACTTATCAAATAAGTTTAAATGGATAAATCTAGATATGTTCAAATTCAAATTTAAATAATCACATTATTTAAATAATAATTAATTCTCAATTAATTA
>NW_010365150.1:126582-126909 GCF_000414095.1 Morus notabilis
ACCAAAGTCTCACGTCAATTTCTTGATTCCACGTAGACGTGTGTGTGGGCACACGTGAGACAAAATAGGTTTCTTAAACACTCAAATTTCCACAAACACCAACGCATTCACGATGTGGAATTTTTAGAGAAAAATATTTTGTTCTCTTTCAAACTTCAAAATAGAATCAAATCCTTATCTCCAATTTTGAATTTGGAACAAAAAATCCCTTCCCCTTATCCACTTGGTGGCCGGCCACACTCTAGGGTTTTATCCCTGTGTGTGGCGCCTATCTCAAATAGGGAAGGAAGAGATTTTATCCTTTATCCAGTAGTCCAATTTTAATTT
>NW_010365150.1:127203-138658 GCF_000414095.1 Morus notabilis
TGCGAAGTGTCTATTTGATATAGTCATTACATATAGATCAATCCTCCATAAATAATTCATAATTAGAGTCAGGTAGAATCCGTTAACCTCTCTAATTACATTTTTATCCTTGAGTACCATTGATTCTCTAATGGATAGTGATTCATAAAATACATTCATGAACCAGAGCGCTCTTACTAATCCAAGTACCGAATCAACACTCAAGAGAATTATTTATCTACTTCTTTCTCAAGAAGGAATGGATTCCATCTCGTATAATAACATTCCCAGCTACCTATTTCATTATGTCTCCAAAATACAAGGAATAGGATTCAGGGTCTCGGAATCCGTACCGAGTAAATCAAAAGACATAAATCCATAAATAGGAGTTTGTTAAGAACTCAGGATTAAGATCATCCTATATATGACCATCGGTAGACTCAATTAGAATTTCTATGCTTAACGGAAATTATTAGAAATTCATATTGTGTCTGTGTCCATGTTCCACATAATCTCATTATGCGAAATACACTCATTCAATATCTCGTCATATTAACAGTGCGGATAACACCGTTCCATTCTAAATGGGAATGAAATGTATTAATAATGTTTTAATTAAAGATTCTGAACTTTAATTAAATTCATTATGAACAATTACTTTTGATTATTATCCTTAAACATTATCCTCTCGTATACAACACTTATATACCATGTTTAAGGTTACATAAATAATCAATGAATTTTATTTGATATTCATAAAATATTCATAAATATATGCACATAAAATGATGAATAAACTCTTTTATTAAATAAATAATAAATATCCTTTTACATCTCATGCTTCTAGGACACTATTCCTAACAAATAAAGGCAAGATGGTGAAGACTTGTGGCAGTGAAGATGCTTTCAAGAATAAGACAATTTCTCGTGTTAAGGTTGATGAGAATTTGAACTGAACATGTTTCTTCTTATTCAAGTTTGCATTGTCTTAACCCATTAATAAGGGGTGTGATGATGAGTGTTGAGATTGGATACCCAAATGTGTGAGTTGAGAGAATTTAGGTCAAAGTGGAGATTCTTGGGTAAGTGTCTCAAATTAGTTTTGGTAAAGTTACTATTTTGTATTTTTTAGGTAAGTTATTATTTTCTGTTTTTGGACAAGAGTTCTTTTATGGCTCATCAGGAGTCTATAAATAAGTGTTTTGTATAGGCTTTAGGTGGTCAGAGAAAAGTGCATGAAAGAGTTCCTTCTTTTAAGAGAAAAAGAGATAGACAAATGATGTAAGAGGTTTTAAGTAGAGCCAGAATTTAAAAGATATTATTGAGTGTGTAAAGTTGTTAGTGAACGTTTTCTCCCTCTCTTGTGGATGTAGGCAATTTTGTTGAATTACGTAAATCTTTACCTTGTATGTTTTTTTATTATTTTTGTTTTATTTATTTATTTATTTGTTTGTATAAGTGTAGGTGTGTGTTTTACCTAAAAATAAAAACTGAAGTATTAGGTACGTGTCAGTGGGGCTCTTTTATCATTCAGATAAGCAATTGAAAAACAATTTGGTCCATGCTATAAGTTCTTTGAACGATAAATCATCATCAAAGAACAAGGACTTTCCATTTAGAAATAAAAAAAGAAAAAAAATCATCAAAGAACATGGACATGTTGAATTGTTCAACACTTATCGGTTATTTAATTAATGGACAGGTCGGCTAAAATAGTCCAAAGTCCAAGTAGGATCCTAGTTGTTATTTGTTAACCAAAGTTATAAGCAAGCCTGCCGTATAATATCAATTTGTTCTATTTTTAATAATCGATCGAATGATTTGGGGGGATTTTAAAACACGGTCTTCAAAATTATTGCACTTAATTATAGAAATTTAGAAAATTGTTTAGTCCCCATTATCATAATTGCTTAAGGCATGTTTAGTGCACCGTATTATATTGTATTGTATCGTATCGTATAATATAGTGTTGCATTGTATACTTTTTATATAATACGATGTTTAGTTGGTGATAGTATTAAATATTATATTATTTTTATCATTATAATCTATTTATGTATTAGTTTGTGATAAAATAAAATTTAAGCCTAATCATAACCTAATTCGACTCTAATCTTGACCCGAACTCAATATTTGGAGGAAGAAAGGGAGAAAGTAGAGTTGCTACATAAGGTTCTTTTTGCAAATTTTTTTTTTTTGAGAATGGGGTCAAATTGTAATGTTCAAAAAATTAAGGGGCAAAATATAATTTAAAAAAGTTGAGGAGTCAAAATATAAATTTTAAAAGTTTATGGGTCAAAATATAATTTTAAAAAAGTTTAGGGGTGAAAATGTAATTTTTAAAATATATAAACCTAACATTACTCCAGTCCCGAAACTCGACCCCAACGTCAGTCCCAAAACCCAACCCCGCTGATATTTGTGAAATATTTTATATGGGTTTAATATGATATTTTAAGTTAAATTGCATAATACAGTCTAGTACATAGGTTTCTTTTTCGTATTAGATATCACACTTTATATTATATTAATTTAGAATCTCGTATTAAATTATACAATGTATAAATATCACCAAACATTATATTATTATTAAACAATACAATATGGAGTATTTATACGGTGTACAAAACATGCTCTTAGAGTAAGGCCGACAATATGAGTCATGACACGACAACACGACTTGAAAACGACACAAATTTCGCGGGTTAGGGTTGAGAAAAAAGAGGTTCGGGTCAGAATTGGGTCGACCTGAAATTGACACGAAAAACACGGGTCAATTTCGGGTTGGATCCACCTAACCCAAACACGACACGAAACTCGTAAAAAACTAAAAAATACATACATTTTTCATTACATACTTTTAATTTTATTATGAACTTGTGATATCATGATAGTTATACTCAAAATCTTATACTATTATTTGCTTAATTTCAATGGATGTTATTGTATTATAGTGTGTTATGAATGTTAAGTTATTTTTGTAAAAAACTAAATAAAAGTATACAATTTTCGTGTCAATTTCGGGTTCACGGATCATTTTTGTGTCGTGTCGTGTCAACCTGTAAAGTAGTTGTATTGTGTTTGTGTTGCGGTTTTTAAAAAAATTCATGTCACGGATCGTGTTCGGGTTAACTGAAAATTTAAAAAGAAACGATCAAAACACGACAAGAACACGACACGTGACACGAATTACTACCCCTATCTTAGAGCATTATTAGGAATTGATTTTATTTTTATTTGTAGTTGATTAAAAAGGCAAATGAGTGATTTACACATAGGGTGGCCCACCTTTTTTTCTTGTTCCTTAATAGTAGCTTTTTTTTTTTAAGATTAATTAGTACCTCTTAAATTTTATGGTCATTCTCATTTTGTTATCTAAATTTTAAAAACTCTTATTTTGCCATATAAATTTTAAATTTGTCCTATTTAAACCCTTTTGTAAGATTTTATGCTAAAATAAGATGGAAAAAGAGAGGATCACATAGTTTAATTTTAATAGAAATTCAAATAAAAAGACCGCGTGATTGTATCACTCTCTTTTTTTAATATATTTTTAACATAAATTATAATAGAATATATTAAGTAAGAATAATTTAAAATTCATTGAGCAATATGGGAGTTTTTTAAGTTCGAGGGCAATTTGAAGATGACTCTAAAATTAAAATACACGAGTGATAGTATTTTTTTTTATAAAAAAAATTATGAAAATTATTGTGATATTTTCTAAAAATGTTTAACCGTAAAAAATTTAAAATTAAAAATTTAAATCAGTAAAATAAACAAACCCTTCGTATACTAAAACTGAGGCCTCGTTCATTTCACCAATTCGAGTTTTCAGTTTTAGGTTTCTACAGTAAAAAGATCTCAGAAAATGTCACATCTAACTTTTTCTACTATAGTAAAAAGCTCTCAGAAAATGTCATATCTCAGCTCAAATTGAAAACTCGAATCCGCGGAGTGAACGAGGCTGAGTTAACATCAAGCGGAGAACATCAAACTGGTCAATAAAGAGTTAAAATAGGAGAATACACAAATTAGAAAAAGGAAAAAGACATAAAAGAAAAATAAGTACATTTTACTTTTTTATTGGATATAATTTCCACGAAATCGCAGGTATCCAAATTTTGACCGGTAGTTCTGACTTTTTAAGGAAGAAATTTTTTTTTTCTGGGTACGTCAATAAAATTACGTAAAAATTAAAAATATATAGATAACAGTTAAAAAAATCTAACATACTTTACGTCAGACATACGTATTACAGAATCTCTATTAAAAAAAACCCTCTGTTTTAGGCGCTGAAATATTCTAAACTACAGGCATTAGCTGTTTGATTTTTTAGCAAACTATAACGTACCAAAATTAGACAGCATTAATCAACAATTTAAATCATCCTCAAAGATCACACACTATCAATGCTGCTCCTACACTAATAATGGCATTGTTATATTATGAACAGACTCCAGTATAGATGTACAACGATAAAATAATAGATAGAACAAAATGTCAAAAATAAGCAAATACAAACCAAGAAAGAATGACCTCTTCAAAATTTTAAATTGTTCACCTTCAAAATAATTGTTGATAGCTATCCTAAATAGTTATAATAGATGTAGTCTGACAATAGAAAATTCGTTCATTTCACTGATTCAAGTTTAGAATTTAAATTTTTTAAAAAGTTCTTACAAACAATCACATCTAACTTTTTTACTACAGTAAAAAACTCTTACATAAGTCACATCTCAACTCGAATTAAAAATTCGAATCAGCGAACTAAACAGACTTACGCTTAAGATCGTTTGATTTAGTAGCATTAAAAATTTAAGTGGGATAGAATTTAAAAATAGATTGTGTTGTATAGAAAAAATATGAGTAGTTACTAATTTGGTATACCTACACTAAAATTTTAGTGTTAAATAATGTCAAATAATAAAAAAGAAAAGAAAACTATTTCTAATTTAGATTTTCTTTATCATATTTCCGATATGCCTCAGATTTTTTCGCCTTTCCTTCTTTTAATTTTTTGCTTTTCTAGTTTTTTTTTTTTTTTTTTTGTTTAATCCAACTCACGCTTGTAATTCCCACCTAATGGTCTCTAGCGACCGGAGGGGAGAGTGAGGTAGTCCCCACCCCACTCCTTCATAACAAAACGACGACTAACGACCAACTCTTCTAAAGCCGTCTAAACGGCCATCAGTCCTAGCTTTTCCCCACCAGCCGTTAAAACGGAAAGATAACGCTTCTTGTGGGGGGCCCACTCCCACCCAAAGACCGACCCAGTCAGAAGGCCCAGTTGTCGCTTTCTTACTTCAAATCAAACAAGGCGGCCCAATCCACGCGCTCACGCGTCTACGAAGGTCGGTGCGAAACCAAAGCTCACGTTATTCTCGGCTATTCTTTTCCTCTCTGTCTATCTTTCTCTCTCCTCTCTCTTTCGCTCTCTAACCAGTCTCTCTCTATATATGACCCTTCCTCGTCGGACAAGAAGAAATTGAGCCCGTAGTGCAGAAGAGAAAACCCAAGGGAAAATAAAAATCCACCTCCTTCTCCCTCCTTCCGACAAGGAAGAAGTGGTTCCAAAAGAAAAAAGAGAAAAGAAAAACGATTAAGGAGGACCATTTCACGTTCAAATCTTTTGATTTTTGATTTTTGTTTGTAATTTTTCCTTTTGTATAAACCTTGGGGTGTTTTTTTTTTTTTTTTTAATTTTTCCTTTTGTATAAACCTTGGGGTGTTTTTTTTTTTTTTTTCACACCGGGATCCATGGCGACCGAGGTGTTGAGACCGCATGACTGGTTGACCGAACGGATTAGAGTCACTCCGGCGGCGTATTCTCGCCGAAAAAGCTACTATGGAAACCCTAACTCGAGTTCTAACAGCTATAACAATAATTTCAATAGTTGCAGTACCGCTAACCCTAGATCTAGCCGGAGACCCGCGGTGAGGCCGGAGAGGCTGCCGGAGCAGAGGCGGAGCTCGTTCTCGAAGAGATCGAGCTCCGATGACCTCAAGGCGGTGAAGACGATGGAGAAGGTGACGATCCTGAGGCGCGGGGAGTCGCTGGAATCGAAGATCAAGAGCTCCGGCGAGGCGGCGCTGAAGAAGGAAGGCGGCGATCTGGTCGTGTGTGGGATCCAGAGGCTGGGTCCGGCCCCGGAGATGGTGCCGAAGAGGTTGGGGATCGTGGATCTGAGGGTTCCGGTTGTCGGAAACTCCGACGTTTACGCCGGATCGGCGTTCGCGGTCTCGCCGGCCCCGAGCTCGCTTCCCCTGCCGTCGTTCTCCAAGAAGAAACAGGGACCTCCATCCCCCGCCGCCGTCATCGTCGACGACTCCGCCACCAGAGATCTGAGGCGTTTGCTTCGGATCGATTGAAGAAAACAAAATCAATATCAAAATCAACAAGGTGAAGATGCAAGTTTGAAGATCAGAAATCTCTCTGTCTCTCTCTCTCTCTCTCTCTCTGTTCTGCGAATTTCGTCTCTGTCAGGTTTTCTTTCGGTTTCGAGGTCTAATTCTTTCGTGGTTTTTTTCAAAGCGGAGATATATAGATCCGAAACCAGGAAATTGCAGAGCGAATTTAGATGTTATTAAGCCTTTATCTATCGTCTTCTTCCGGGGTTGTTTATGGGTTAAGGGGTCTAATCTTTAGTAAGGGAAAATTGGGTGGGTTGATATGTAATATTGGGGAAATAGTTTTCAGTTAAAAAATGGTTCATCTGGGCTGTGCATGTTGTTCTTCTGCTCTGTTTGTGGAATTTGTAAACGGGTAATATGTCTATCCTTTTTGTCTATTGTAAAGGAAGATGAAAATTAGGGGGCAAAAAGAAATTATGGGCAGAATTTGATATTTCTTAATTGCCTGTCTTCCGTTTGTGTTTAGATAAAATTTGTGTATCTCTCCTCTGTATTATGCAAGTATAGGTAGCTTTGTAATGGAGGGTGATTGCTGATTAGTGATTAGTCCTCTTGTTAATAAAATCATATAAGATGTTTTCAGATTAAAATCGTTATAGCTTTCATCTTCTTCTTCTTCTTCTTCTCTTTTCTGTTTTGAGTTTTTGAAGGATTTTAATTCCACTCAAATTGGGCATGAATTGATTAAAACAATTGGGCAATCATTATATTTTCTCTTATTTTGTATGTGTGAGATGAGTATTAAAGTGGCAATATAATTGTTGGGTTTTGTGACAGTTTTTTTTTTTTTTTTTTAAGATGAATGATGATCAACAAGTTCTTATCAGATTCAGTGTGGGTTTTGTTTGTTCTTTCTCTGTGTGGTTGGAAGGTTGGTTAGGTACAGGGGTGGAAATTTGTATTAGGGGTTGGGTTTGTGCTGTGTTGACACAAATATAATCGATATGTTTATTAATCGCGTTGAAATATAAAACTCAAATACTTTGTATATTAACGGATTGATACGAATAATTCAATTATTAAATCGTTTATAAACGTGTCATCTTAATTCATTGATTATATGTCAATCTGTAAATAGATTGTGTTAATTTATATTTGAATTTATTTTTAAATCTGTTTATAAAATAGATGATAAATGCATCATATTAATTTATTTTTGAATTTATTTTTAAATTTATTTATAAAATATGTAATAAAAGATTATGTATTTATATTATTTAAATATGACACGTTTAATAAATAAATTATGATAAATTAATTGTGAATTAATAAGTTAATTTAAAAATAACATGTTATTTAATCGTATTTTATAATTTTAATTTAATTTTAATTTATATTTATTTATAATAAATAATTTTAATTTAATTTTAATTTATATTTATTTATAATAAATTTAAATTTATTAATTTTATATAAATTTTAAGTCGTGTCATATTGCTAATCAGATTGTAGCTCTTAACTACCATTATAAGTTGAGCTGTCCCTGTAATGGGTATGGGATTTGCTCAAATCCACTTACATTGTTTTGAATGTCGTGACAGCTTGAGATCCCGGCTGTTTCAAAGGGGCATCTTTTGGATATTCCAGCGAGGACCAACAACAGTAGCAATTAACAAACGACAAAAATTGTTTCGAGTTAAAAGAAAAAAAGGGATCAGTTAGGTTTTTTTTTTTGTCAGATTTACATAAAAGTACGTAAAAATTAAAAAATATATCATGTCACCGTATTTAAAAATCTCTCAAAAAGAAAAATGATTAAAATTGTTTTGGTAGAAGTTGGTAAAAGATGAGAGAGTGAGCAATTTTGCTTTTTCTCAAACTTTTTTTGTTACCGATTTCTCAATCGGTGTGTAAAAATAGGAAAGCCTCGTCTTACTTTAGTAATTATTATCTCGTAATAATTATTGTTAAATTAGCATATTTTTTGAATTTTAATTAATATATACCTTGATGCAAAGTGGGTTTTTTTTTTTTTTTTTTTTTTCGAATGAGTGCAATCTGTGGATCCTAGAAGAAACAGCTTAACCTGTATGCAAAAAGTAATTTATGGAACATTTTCCCCCCCAGATTGGTTGTCTCAAAGCTGTTTATTTTTTGATAGCTGGAAGAGAATTTGCAAACACCGAGGAAGCGAAAGGAAGAAAAAAAAAGGAAATGAAATTGCAAACCAACTGCTTTGGAAAATGATTTTTAAGAAAATTGACACTTTAACTTGTTTTGGACCAGAATACAAATTCCAAATTGATGACTTCACATTTTTATTTGTAACGTAAATTAAAAAAGGAATCTTACATATTAGAGGGTCAACAACACCTATCGTGAGAAGGTGACACCTAAATTTCCTTGTATGTAAGGACAAACAATTTTCTTTTTTCCTTTTTTTTTGCTGTTATTTTTTTTTTAGTGAAAACAAACAAATTTTTATTTGAGTTGACGTTTGTTTCTTATATTTATTTTTTATTTTGAATCATAATTCATAGTTCTCTACAGTATTTTTTTTATAAAAAACACGTAAAACGAGAATAGTTTTGAATTATAATTTTGAATACATAAACTAAACGTAAATTAATTATTCACTTTCGATTTATTTGTATTTTAGAATCAAGATTAGAATTATTTTTGATTTATTTGTATTTTTTATGAGAGAAAATACTGTAACGAACTATGAACTATGATTCAAATCAGAGTACGAATCATCCAACCAACGTGTATAGCCGTGACTCAGCTGTCAAGCGTGTGGACATTGGCTTGGCTTTTTCAGTCTCTTTTTTGCGTGTGGACATTAGTCTCTATGGAAGAAATGAATTTATAATTACATAACAGCCAGTAAATTAATTATTCATTTAACTAAATACTGATTATTCTAGCAAAAAAACTAAATACTGATTATTTTTGTTTTGGTTTATATATAAATATATGTATGTATATATATATATAGAATGGCGATTATTTTGTTAAGAAAATCAGTTATCTAGTTAACAAATTGTAGACTTTTGTCTCTTTAATCAATTACTTACCTAATAACTATAACATCGTTAAGAAAATCAGTTATCTAGTTCGGAGCAATAATCAGTTTTTCTAGTTAACAAATATATATTTTTTTAATCATGATGTTGAAAAAATCCAGCCATTTCCTCAACATGGTGTGATTCTTGGGTGGGCATAAATCTTTTGTGTAAATTAGGCTTAGTACTACGAAATTTATGACCTATTTAGTTCCTTTAATTTATAGATTTGAATATATTTTTAAATTTATTTAAATTTTTATAAGAGAAAATACCTTTGTTGATTCAAATCTATTATATAAAACAAACAAAGACAGTTATTCATGTGTGTACCATTTTTAGGTGTGAAATCACTCAAAATCTTCGTCGTTATGACTCAATAGGCCCAACAAAATCCTAGGGTATACTGATCTTCTCTTCGTTTTAAAATTTGTCAGTGGTTTTCTGATTTCTAGTATCTATGTCGTTTCTTAATCTTGCTGTCGTATTGAAATTCTTCTCGTTTTATTGTTTGTTGTCGTTTATCATTTCAATGTAGTTTTCATCTTCTAGTTGCCTCATTCGTTTGTTTGAAAAATTCTCATTCGTTGTCTATGTGGGTTTTCATTTTATTTTCGTATTTTATATTCTTGTGGCATTTTTCCTTGTGACAATAAGTGTTGTTTCACGTTTGTTGTCGTTTTCACGTTGCCTTTGTTTTTGCGAGGTTTTTTGGCCTTTTCGTCTTATGTTTGATACTCGTTTGTTATTTTGAGTATGGTTCGATTTTGACACTGTTTGCTAGTCCTCCCGGTGTCATTTGGAAGTCGGTATCGTTTTCTGTCAGCTTTTTTTTTTTTTTTTTGGTGTTGTTCGTACAGTTATCGTTGTTATTAAGGGTGCATTTAGAATAAGAATCTGTATCATGGTTCGGATTAAGTTCGTGGCTCGTTACAGTGTTTTTTTTCAAAAAAATACACGTAAATTGAGAATGATTCTTAATCATATTTTGAATCTATAAACCAAACGTCTTCTAAAACTGCTTGTCGTTTTACATTATGGGCAGTTTCTTGTCGTTTTTGATATTGCTGTCGTTTTTTGTACTAAAGCCTGATTCATAGCAGGAAAATATATACTTTAAAATGGCTTGTCTTATTTGTGGCCAATGTGGGACATCGTTATGAGTCTTATGACTATAACTTGGCAGCCTTCTTCCTTTGCCAACTCTTTTTTGATAATCCAATTTTGGGGAGGGAAAAAAAAAAAACACAACTAAGGTTAAAAAAACCAATTACTATAACTGTTTTATTTTTCATATAATGTAATATAGATAATGGTCTCATATATAATAAGTATCTCTCTTTTGCTATACACACGCATATATGCATATAATGTAATATATATAATGGTCTCATATATAATTTAAGTCATGAAATGAAGACACACGGTTTCCAGCAAACTTGGTTACACGAGGGTATCTAAGAGATAGCAATTCCCATCACGCTTACTGAAAGAACAAAAAAATGAGTGATCGTGAGAAAAAAGTTTAGAATCAAAATTAAAGAGACAAGATGAGAGTGAGATGAGAAATTAAGAGTGAATTGTTATGTGAGATTTAAGGTAGAATTAAAGGGTATTTATAGGAGATTTTTTAGATTTTTTCGGATTGTGACCGTTGGGCCCTTCGCGGGGCCAACGGTCACAATAAAAATGGGCTGGAGGGCTTTTCCACGGGCTTGGGCTGGGCTGAACACTGGCCGAGTCCGGGCTTGGGCCAAACTAGGCTTGGGCCGAGCCGTGAGCCTTCACGGGCTAGGACCGGGCTTGGGCAGCGGGCTGAGAATCTGAGGGCCAACCCTAGCCCACCAGACTTGCCGGCCGGCACAGCCCGTAATAGTACCGTACTGGGCCGTGCCAAACCTGACACTGTTACGAGTTGGGCCGGGCCGTACATGGACGGCCCGGCCCATTTGACACCTCTAAGCTTACATGTTTTTAAGTGTAGTATATGTAGCTGGAAAGACTTGTACCGGCAATCTTATTGCCAACTTCATCTGATATATATATATATATATATA
>NW_010365150.1:139299-157245 GCF_000414095.1 Morus notabilis
GTCACTAAACGATTTACAAACGAATTATCAATTCCTTACCGAAGTCCAACAATGCAATTTCGGTTCAAACAGTTATATATATAACTTCCAATAATATTGGAGAAATATTTGGGTATATATAGGACTGGTAGATGAACATCTCTATTTGATTACTAGTAGATATTAATTAGTCCATGTCTTTCTATATTAATCAGTCAAGTTTCACACGGTATGATTTAGATTAATCTTTTTTCCATTAATCCAGCAGACATATAGTTTGTAATCTTTGACACGCCTATACAATTAGTGCACATATATATATATATATATAATGAAGTTAAACTTAAATGTGGATTGACTAATTTATAATCTAATTACTGTCGTTTTCAACCACGCTTTACATTAATTATGCTCATTATTTTAACGAACCTAATTATATAATGTACGCATATTAACATGCTAGTCTCAATTACCGCAGATCTGTTCTATTTTGTACTCAACGAAAACACATTAGTGATCTCTTGTAATTAAGGCCTTCAAACATTTATCTTCAGTCGATAATTAACATAATTAATTGGTTTAATTTGTTGATTGCAATACGCAGTTAGTTTCATTAATTAAAGTGCCGGCGGCTATAGGAAATCCAATATATACTATCGAAAATCACACTTAAGTTGTGATAAGCTCATCATTATGGAGCTAGATTTATTGTCAAGTATGTTGACGGCAGAAATTCGTCAACAAGAATAATTCAAATTTTAAGAGGGTTAATGTGATTTTGATGATCTAAGAAGCGTTTTTTTTAAGGATTAAAAGCAATAAGAAAGCAAGAACACACAAATTTACAGTGGTTCACCCTTTTGTTTAAGAGCTACGTTCATTGTGAAGAGTAGAGAAATTCACTATGTTCTGAAGAATGAGATTACATAATGTTTTTTTGGACTTGTTCTTTCTACATATATACCCCCTGAAATCCCTGTAAATCCCCTTATTTTATTCCGGGATATTTTCCCCATATTTTGAGATAATATCCCCGGTCGGTTGAGATTTCTGCCAATCAGGATTTTCTCACTTACTTCCCCACTTACTTCGCTTATTTTAATTACAAATCACAAATCTCGGGACAGGCCCTGTATCTCTCTCGATTTTTGTGGACTCGACCTCTTAGGTGCTCTCTAAGCCATCTCCGCTTATGACTGCCAGTGTAGTCGACTTCTTATTTTCCTCGACCACTTGGAGCGATCAACTACCTTTGTACATTTCTACTTTACTAGCGTTCTACTCCCGAAAGAACCTTTGTCTGATGTACCAGTTAGGGCGGCCTTCGTATGATGTGGCAGCTAGGACAACCTTCTTCTGATCATTAAATGTCCTCATTTATGACATGTGGGTCCCATCTAATGTCCAGATTAGGGTTTGAGACTTTTACCCTACAACAAAGTACATAGCAGCCAGATTCATATCCCTACTTAAATTGTCATGTTCTAAGTATATTCAAGGGTTCTCACTTTTTTTAGTACAAATACTAGTGGATTACCCGTGCACTTGCATGGATATGTAATTGTTTAATTAACAGTAATTTAAATGAAAAAAATGTATAGAAACACACACACACACACACATATATATATAGTACATAGCAGCCAGATTCATATCCCTACTTAAATTGTCATGTTCTAAGTATATTCAAGGGTTCTCACTTTTTTTAGTACAAATACTAGTGGATTACCCGTGCACTTGCATGGATATGTAATTGTTTAATTAACAGTAATTTAAATGAAAAAAATGTATAGAAACACACACACACACACATATATATATATATATATGTGTGTGTGTGTGTTTATAAGTTGCTGTAAACTTGTAACACATATATACACATTTATTTACATCTCTATCTTTATAAATAAAAATCTACATACTTATTCATTTCAGAGCTCACGTTTGAATTTGAGAGAATTAGGCATAACTCGAGTGTCTGGCTACTCAAATCTGTATTCAACAGTAGAAAGTGCAACGAAACAACAAATCTACTTCAAATAAGTGTAATACATTAAAAATATATATCATTAATAAGTACAATATTTATTAAAGCTATGAATCAGAAAAATAAAAAAAAAACATTATTCACATTAATATTGAAATAATATACATATGTTTATATTTCTGCAACTCTACTCTTGTATATGAAATTTTCATTTAGTTATACATCGTAATAACATTGTTCCATCTTCAAATGTTGGATATTGTATGGAAGTAACATACATTGTTTACAATGAAACTGTAAATGTCACATAAAAATGTCATGTGCATCAAAAGAAAAGTTATGGAAAGTAGGAAAAGCTCATGTAGAATAGTAGATCAAATGAATAACACAAAAGGAGAAATAGATATGAAAATCAGATAGACACATATTCTTATTCAAGTATTTGCATTCAATTGCTAACATCACACATTAGAAATAACTGAAATAGGATTTAGCAATGCCATTCAGTGCCAACTGAATTATAAAGAAATTTATGCAAGATAAGTGGGGAAAAAGAAATAGGGAATAAAAAAAGAAAACAAAAACATAATAGTAAAGGAAAAAAAATGGTTCAATCTTTTATATCTTTTATTGGTAACAATATATATGAGGGAATTTTAAACTACAACCGAAAGCAATCCCTGAAGAGTAACTGCAATATTTTAGAAGAAAACAAATATGAAAATATTGAAAAAAATGTTAAAAAACTAAAAATCAAAACTTAAGAGTTTCTGTTCAAAGTTAACAACGACAACAGGAAAGCAACAAATACTACAGTGGTAAAAAATTAAAGGGAACACAGCATGAAGAAAAAGAAGAAGGATAAAATCTCAGAAATCTCATGTAAAATAGTAGATTACATGAATAATACTAAAGAAGAAATAGATAGGGAAATTAAATAGACATATATAAAGAATTTGGTTTAGGTATTTACCTTTAATTGTTAACATCACGCATTAAAAATAACTGAAATAGAATTTGGCAATGTCATTCAGTGCCAACTGAATTATAAAAAGATTTGTGGAAAATAAGAAGGAAAAAAGAAATAAAGAACGAAAAGAACGAAACAGAAACATAATAGTAAAAGGGAAAAATGGTTTAGGTATCCATCTTTTACTGCTAACAACATATACCAACAAAATTATTAGAGGATTTGTACTAAAGACAGAAAAAAGAGCAGACAACATAAATAGTACAGAAAAGATAAGAAAGATAAGACAACATTTGTAACCGTCACTGAAACCAATCCCAGAAAAGTGACTCAAATATTTGAGAACAAAACAAATCAATCCCATAAGACTAATTGAAATATTTGAGAACAAAACAAAGACAATAGAAAAAGAATAAATACTATAGTGGTAAAAAAGCAAGGGAAAGACGGTATCAAAATAAAGGAAGTAAATAAATTCTCAGAAACTTCAGAAACATAAAAATGAGTTCAACTGGCGAACCAACAACAGAGGTAGGAGTAAAAGAATAGAATGAAAACCCTTCAGTAAAATCAGATAAAGAGCAAACTATTTTAGAGTAGAGAATGACAATAAGAGCAACATACTATTGACAAAACATGATAAGTAGAACAACATAAATCTTAAATAATCCGGACAACGTCAAAGCTTGCTAAATCACTATAAACAGTTACTTAATACATGGTAGCAATAAAAGAAAAATACTACATCATTACCAAATGAGAAGTCACATTAGACAGAGAACGGAGTGTTGACAGAACAAATAGAATAGAAACCTAATTTTTACTCAAATAGCAATAACTTATATAATATAAACACTAAAAAATACTTTACAAATAATACTAACAAACTTAATACAAACATAATCATAATAACATAAAACAGTGAGCACATATATTAACAACTCAATATATACACTTAAGAAATCATAGTAATATAATACATACAATTTTAATAGCAGTTGGAAATAACGTGGAAGAAGTAAGAAAGAAGAACCTTAGAGCAATAATGAAAGTGGATATAGTTGATGCAGGATAAGTAAAAAAACTCCAAAACAGAGACAACAGAAAAGAAAAAAAAAACTCCTTATTGAAAACTGAAGAAAAGAAAGGACATAGAGAAGATAGGCTGTAACTGTATGACAACGAAAACAGAAACAAAGTGAAAGGCAGTAAGCATGAAAGAGAAAACAATATATTTATACAAAGAAGATAAACTTTTGAGCATGTGGCGGTAGCAAATACTACAAACAAAACTTAATATATGTAATAATTAGTTGAAAACAGGTGTTACGTTGCATGATAACTACCGCAGAACAGAACGAATAACCTGCAGCCAGTGAAAAAAAAATTAATCCGTTAGAAAAAATTACCCTGCACTAAAAACAAATGTCTAAACATTCCCGACTAATATAACCTGCAAACAAATATGAAAACATGTAATAATTAGTAAAAACAGGTGTTACACGACATGATAACCAACAGGAAACAAAACCAATGAACATAAGACAGTTAACAACTACATATCCCTTATAGAAAATTAGAGGATAAGGAAGAACACATAGAGAAACAAATAAGAAAAACGACAATAGAACATCAAATGTGTAGAGAAAAAAAAAGAACAAAGAATAGATGCAAAAACAACCGAAATAGAGAAAAGAGGAAAGAAAAATCGATTATTTCAAAGACCTAAACGACCAAACACAAAAAAGAAAGAGAAGAAAGAAAGAAAAAAAAAGAGATAACAAAACCCTAATATGAAATAAGAGTAAAAAATTTTGACAGAATGAAATCTTAAAAAATCGACAGAAAAAAACACCGAATCTATTCCGAACGATAACAAAAAAATAGGGGAAAAAGAGAAAATGAAACCCTAATATAAAATAAGAGGAAAAAAAATTGACACAACGAAATCTTAAAGAATCTGAAGGAAAAAAAAAACAGAGAAACCAAGAACAACAAAGAAGGAAAAAGCAAGAAACATAGGCCAAAATTATTCCTAAAAAAAAAACCCTCCAGAAAGCAAAAAGACGCATAATAAAAAAATCAGAAAAACTAGAAAGCCAAAAAAAAAGGAGAAAACGAAGTAGAATAAAAGAACAAAACAACAAAACTAAAAAAAAAATAACAAAAAAAATAACAAAAAAAGGAAAAACCATTCGCCGAAAAAAATTAATAGAAAAAATTCTAAAATTACAAAAATGAAAACACAAAACGAAGAACAGATCAAAAGAAATTATACAATACTACTAAAACAAAACAAATTTGGAAATAAAAACTGAATAAAAAAATGAAAAAAACTAACAAATAACAGATCTGGAAATAAAAACACTAACAAATAACAAATCTGGAAAAATGAAAAAAAAAACCGAATAAAAAAACAGAAGAAAAAACGAAGCCAAATCCAAGGAAATAGAAACGAAAAACAAAACCAAAAAAACGAAACAAACATAAAAATGAATCTCAGAAGCCTCACGAAAAGGAAGAAAGAGAAGGAAATAAAAGAAATGCACAAAAAGGACCAAATCCAGAAGCTTGACAAAAAGAAACGGCGAGAAAACCAAACAAACAAAAAAAATTAATCCGAGAAGCCTCATGAAAAGGAAGAGAGAGAGAAGGAAAAAAAATAAATAGACATAAATGAATAAGTCGAGAACTCTCGCGGTGAGAAAAGAAAGCCAAGCCAAACAATCAAGCGCAGAAGCTTCAGTGAGGCTCTATTCCGAAGGATAAGACAAAAATACCCAAATAAAAACCAAAGCAGAAATAAGTAACTAAAGATAAAACGGTAAAAACAAAAATTTAGGACACAACCGAAATTTTTCTAAAACAGAAGGAGAGAAAGGACCGGACATTGTTCTAAGAACAGTAATCCGGATGCTGCTTTAGTAATATGTATAATATATTAATGTTTGTCTTGGTCAGTAATACATGGCTAGAGTCTAATTTTGGTTTCCCACACGTTTCAATAAAACGCAACTAATGGAGATCAAATACCAAAAAACACTACATATCGGTGTCACTTGCCTGTAAATATGTGGCACTAACAAAACATCTTATCTCATATATAGTAGTGTGTGTCTATATATAGATATAGAATATATATATATATATACACGGGTGTAATTTTAATAATTACGTTAATATTTATTCATCAATAGGAATTATTATTTTAACCATAAAATATTAATCCGACGGTTGTAATAAATTGAATAATTGACAAAAAATTAATGAACATAATAAAATTAAATTTTTATCACGTCACGTTATTAAATTTTTATATTTAGAGGTGACCGTTGATAAAAACATAACCATTAAAAACTCATTCATACACATACATATTATATATATAAATATATTATTGGATCTCATTTAGAATTCATACACTTAAATATAAAGTATTTGTTTATAGTGAACCATAAGGATCTGATATTGGAAATATATTACTATAGTAATAATTTTTCAAAGTGAGGTAGTTATCCTTTGATTTGGATAAGGAGGCTGTATACTTGTACTTTCCATTTTGGTTAAAGTACGTACACTTTTGAAAAGGAATAAGTCACACCATTGGTTTTTCGTGCGTGTTACGACGTTGAGTACTACTTTGTATATCAAAATTCAGTTAAGAGTTTGTTTAGAATCTAAATTCGTTCTCTGATTTAAATTATAATTCGTAGTTCGTTATAATATTTTTTCTTATAAAAAATATACATAAATCAAAAATAATTTTAATCACATAATTTAAATCCCTCTAAATTGCGAAGCTTGGATTACAAACGAAGCCCACCCCAACAAGTAGCTCATTTCCAAAAGCAAAAGCAAAGCCCATCATGTCATCACCATCTTTTTACGTACAAGCAAAACTCTCTAGCTCTTCCCCCTCCACTATAAATACCACAAAAATTCATCTCCAAAAACCACATCAAAAAAAAAAAAAGAATAAAGAAAAAAGACAAACAGAAACACTTCTTTCCCTGCTTCCAAACCACATTCAAAAAAACAAAAAATACAAATGGGTGTCTCCGCATCTTCCTCCAAAACCGAAGCCCTAACGACGTCGCAAACGACGTCGCCAGGCATTTCAGCGAAAACCTTCACGGGGGTCGGGAACCTCATAAAGGTCCTCCCGACCGGGACGGTCTTCCTCTTCCAGTTCCTCAACCCGGTCGTCACCAACAGCGGCTCATGCACCGCGGTGAACAAAACCCTAGACGCCATACTCATCGTCCTCTGCGCCGTCTCCTGCTGCTTCGCCTCCTTCACCGACAGCTACACCGACAGTGACGGCAAAACCCACTACGGCATCGTCACCAACACCGGTCTCTGGCCTTCCTCTAGCTCCGAGGACTTGTCCAAGTACAAGCTCCGGTTCGGAGACTTTGTCCACGCTTTCTTCGCGCTCGTTGTCTTCGCCGTCCTGTCGCTCTTGGACTCCAACACCGTGAGGTGTTTCTATCCGGAGTTCGAGTTGGAGCAGAAGATTCTTCTCCAGGTGTTGCCTCCGGTGATCGGTGCAATTTCGGGTTCTGTTTTCATGTTGTTTCCGAATAACCGCCATGGTATTGGTTATCCTTCAAGTGACGACGATAATACCACTTCATAGGAGAGTACTATATATATATATATATATATATATATATATAGTACTTCGATGAGATCTTGTGTTGTGTTTTATTTATGGCTGGTTTATTGTGCAGTTTGGAAAAGCTTCCCGTTCTGCTTGTTCGAAGTTTATCTGGATTTCCAAAATTTATGTAATCCAATTTGTGTCGTTTTCTTCCACAAAAAGGAAGTTTTAATTATTAAAGTGTCATTTTTGATACAATGCTATTTGATGAATGCATTCTTCTATATATAGCAAGAGAGGTAAAAGGAAGAAACAAAACCAAGGCTTCCAATATCGTTTAGGGAACTCTCACCAAAATAATTGTTACTTTTATATATTAGAACTAGAAATTGTGATTTTAATCGTTAGATTAGTTTTTTAATATTCTAATATGTGAATAAGAACAACTCCGCACTACGCACCGCAAATTTTAATGTGGATATTTACATATCAGTTTGTTTAAAAAAATTATTCTAACAATTATAACAATAGTTCTTATTTGTTGATCAGGTGAAATAACAATTTCGACCATAAGAATAGTGTTGGAACTTTGAGCTTGCGGGCCTGCCCGAAGCTCAAATTTTTTAGGCTCGGCGGGCAGGCCCAAAGGCCGGCCCGTCCAAGGTCCATTTTCGAGCTCGGGCTCAGGCTGCCCGAAAATGGACATATCACCAGAGCATGTCGCCGTGAAATTAGCGTCAACCGCTGTTCGCTGGAATGTTTTTTGTGATTTTTTTCACTCAGGCCCGACTTGCTCAAATTGGCAGAAGCCTGAGCCCGACCAACGGATATATTTTTTTACCGTTGGCGCCCGACCCGACCCAGAGCCCGACATGACCGACTCAACGGCTATTTTTTTTACCGTTGCCTGAATTTCGGCCTGAACTCGCCCGAACCCAACCCGCAGAGAAAAAAATGGCAATTGGATCCGAATTTGGGGGAAAATCAATTTTTTAACCCAAAAAATGGCCGTTTAATCAATTTTTCAATCTCTCTCAATCTCTCAAATCTCTCTCACAATTTTTCTAAAAACTATTACAATATGCTAAAGCTCTCTCTCTCAAATCGCTCTTATTTTTTTATAATTGATTCTTTTGGTTATAGTGGTATTCCTGTTGATGCCCAACACAACGTGGAAGAAGGGTAATTTCCCACTAATGAATTTATTGCGTAGGAATATGCTAATCCGAGCCCTAGTGGACGTATTAGAGGCCGTGGTCGCAATGGTGGTGGGCGTGGAGAAGCAGCGAGTGCAAGTACTACTGCGTCTGCAAGTGTTGAAATCTCCAAGAGGAAATGCAAGCGCACCTCGACAGTTTGGGATCACTTCGACACAATTGAGGAGATCGACAATGACGGTAACACTAAACATATATCTTAGTGTAAATATTGTTTATCTAAATTAAGGTGATACTATTCACGCACAACACACTTGAGAATACACTCTGAAAAGTGTCTTCAAAAGCTTAGCCAGTCCAGCAGAGCCGAACTCTGCCAAGCACAATTATGTTTTGATCATGCAACCGGTGGTCTAACCACTTGGAAATACAATCTGCAAGTAGATAGTATGGAAGTTGCGTGAATGATACCTGCATTAGATCAACCACTTAGTTTTATAGAGTATCCTAATTGGCAACGATATATTAAAGTTGTACATAATCCTAATGCACAGTTCACTTCAAAAACTACTCTTAGGAAAGATTTGTTAAAATTATTTAAAAAAGAAAAAGAAGAATTAATAAACCTTTTACACTCGGCTAGCAGTTACGCTGGGTTAATGGCAAATATTTGGTTTGCAATAGCCAATAAAGATTATTTAGTTGTAACCGGACATTACTTTAAAGGATTCAATTTAGATAAGAGAATATTAGGCTTTAAGTGTGTTTTAAGATCACATAGCGCCGATTTAATATATAATACAATTTTAAATGTAATTGACGAATTTAGATTAAGAGATAAAGTAATGGTTATAACATTAGATAATGCTAGTGCAAATACTAAAGCAATTGAGTACTTCGAAAATGATTTAAGTTTATTCGGTGATGATACTATTTTCCACCAACGTTGTGCATGCCACGTAATTAATTTAATAGTAAAATCATGTTTAAAAGAAATGGCTACTCACATTACAAGAATAAGAGATAGTATTGCATGGATTCAAGGTAGTAACCAAAGAGAACAAGATTGGTTTAGGTTCTTACAAGTATTAAATCTACCTCCTAGAGCATTAGCCTTAGATATGCCTGTAAGATGAAACTCAACTTATATTATGCTTCAACAATGCAGCCCCTATAAGGATGCTATAACAAACTATATCTGTGCAAAATTAGGAACATGACATATAGACGCATATGAATTGGCAAATTGTCAAAGTTTTGTATCAATTTTTAGGTATGTTTCATGAAGTTACTTTATATCTTAGTGGAACATATTACCCAACATTACCTTTAGCTTTAAGTGAACTTTTAAGAATTAGTATTTTATTTAGTGAATATAGGGCGGACTCAATCTTAAGAGTTCCCATCGCTTCTATAGAAAAAAAATTTAAAAAATATTAATCTAAATTACCTTTATTATATGATTTCGGTACTATTTTTTATCATAGATTAAAAATATTCTTATGATAAGAATATTTCACTATGATCATTTGGATAAATATAATTAGTTGCGGTAAATATTGAAATATATATAGGAAAATAATAGCACTAGTAAGTGAGCGGATGTTTGAATTAATGACGTCATCTTTAAGTGTACCTAAGGAACATTCTATATTCTACTTATGCTAATGTTTATAGCTCAGTACGGTCAGACCTGACTTAATTAGAAGGTTTCCCCACGCTAATCCTCAACTCAAAGAAAGGGGAAAAAATGTCCTCAATAAATTGGAAAAGAAAATTAATGCTGGATATCATATCATTATTGAAGTTGTAACCTTACTATGTTATGTGTTTAATTGGCCCAAAGATCTCAAGAATGTATGTGACTAACAGTTTTAGTTGCTAAATTGAAGAGATTATTGCACCAAAGTGATTTTATTAGTTATTAGCCAGCATCTTTTTTGTGAAATCAAAATTTTGTAAATAGGTTTTCAAAATTTGTTGTTTAACTGAAACCATATTTAGGGGGGGTTTTTTTTTAAAAAAAAAAAAAAAATAGAAACTTGTTCATTAAAGCACATTTTAATTTTGTTGTCGTTTATGTAAAAACGAGACATGTCGTCATGATTCAGAATTATTCTCGTTTTATTTGTATTTTTGGTGACAGAAAACACTGTAGAAAATCATGAATCATGATTCAGAATCATGGATAAATACAGGAAACAAACGTCCCCTAAAAGATTGATGTACGTGAAACGTCGTTACTTTTAACTTTACTAAAAGATTTATGTTGCTATTTCGATCAAATGTTTGCTTTTTTGTGTATATATTTTTGTGCATGAGTTCATGTACTAAACGACGTGTTGTTTGTTTTTTTTACAAGATTGCAGTCTTCAATGTCATATCATGCAACCTTCTAAATGCTTGTTGTTTACGAAAAACGACATCTCGTTTAACTTCAAAACTTTTCTGTTGTTTTCCGTTACACCACGTGTCGTTTCACATTTAGGGTAAACGACATATCATGATCCTAGTGCTTTATTATTATTATTATTATATTATTATTTAAGGAGTTGGGCAAAGGAAACTTAAAATGGACTTTTGTTGTAAATAACTGATTTCTAGGCATATTTGGAATTCATTAAAAGCTTCTATGCAAGTTAACTTTGGTCTGTAAAGCAAATTTTTTGAGCACCATATGTATCCAAATGACTTAATTCAACAAATCATTAGAAGAAAGTAACATAATAAGTTATGAAGTTTATTATGAAAAAGTAAGGTAAGATAACAAGCAGCTTTCTACTCTATGCAAGAAATTCATCTTTTAAGAATGAAAATAACAGAGATCACTGCGTGGTTATAGACTTAGGGTTCGTTTGGTAGAAGGATTCAAATTAGAGTGATTTTAATCATGATTCTAAAACCAGAATCATGATTCATGATTTTGGGTTCAAATCATGATTATGAAACCATGATTCAAAATCAAGAGTTTGAATCACCTTGAATTAAGAGGGAGGTGGTTTTAAAATCATGATTTGAGCTAGTTTAAAACAACACATCAGATTCTGAATCATAATTTAAAATCATTCTGTAGAAATTCAAACCAGCCGTCTAGCCATATAGGGCAAGATTAGTTGTTTCCTATTTTTGTGGATCTAGAGTATCTAGAGATTTTATTTGGTGTATATAGCTGTATATTTCTTTCCTTAAAAGTAGGAGTAGTTCCTAGAAATCAGGATCAATTCAAATGGATCCTTGTGTATAAATATACCCGAATTCATCCTAAATAAATATAAGAGAATTCTAATTCTGGTCTCCTTTATGGTATCAGAGCCTCAGGTTTTTCTAAACCCTAACTCTCATCTCCCTGGCCGCCGGCCCTAATCTATTTCCTATTCCCGGTTTTTCCAACATCGAGTCCTTCCTCTTTCTCTCTCGGAAATCTAGTCCACCATGGCAGAATCCGAGCAGACCTCCAGGGACTCATCCTCACCAACCACTCCATCTCTCAACAATTCTATCAATCCTCAGATCTCTCCCGAAAATAGTGCTAACCCTATCATCAACCACAAACTAAATGGCCACAACTATCTCCAATGGTCTCACTCCATGATGATGTTTATCAGTGGACGAGGCCGCGATGATTACCTTACCGGTATGGTTGTCCAACCGGATTCCAGTGACCCTAAGTTTAGAACCTGGAGGGCAGAAAACAATCTGGTTATGTCTTGGTTGATCAGTTCGATGACTACTGAGATAGGTGAGAATTTCCTCCTTTACACTTCAGCCAAAGAAATATGGGACGCAGCCCATGACACCTTCTCCAGCAGTGAGAATACCGCAGAACTCTTCCATGTGGAGAGTATCCTACATGATCTAAGGCAAGGGGAAAACACAGTCACCACCTTTTTCACCACCCTTACACGGTATTGGCAGCAGTTGGACCTCTTTGAATCACACGAATGGAAGTGCCCTGATGACAGAATCTACTTCAAACGAATAGTAGAGACCAAACGCATCTTCAAGTTTCTGATGGGCTTTGATAAGTCTCTTGATGAGGTGTGAGGTCGAATACTCGGAACCAAACCATTGCCAAGTCTCCGCGAGGCCTTTTTCGAGGTTCGTCGAGAGGAAAGCCGCAAAAGAGTCATGATGGGACAGTCAAATGCCCCCACAACCACTGATGGATCTGCCCTTGTGACTGCCAAAGACCACACAACCATGGCCGAGTCTGCTGCCTGTGCCGCCCGCAGGATGTTCCAGACTCCAGGAGATAACCGGCCACGAAGAGGACGCCCTTGGTGCGACCATTGTAAGAAAACTGGCCATGTCAAAGAAACCTGCTGGAAACTACATGGTAAACCGGCAGATTGGAAGCCAAACAGGGCTACGGGTGACCGTGAGAGCCGAGTAAATGCTGCTTCCATGGAGGCAACGAAATCCCAGAGCCAAGTTTCCTTCACAAAGGACCAGCTGGAACTGCTTCAGCATCTACTCAGCAAAACCAGCCTGTCAATCAGCCCACAGCCACCTGAAACAGGGAGCAGATCCGTGCACAGCAACGGAAACCAGGCCCTTCATGTAGCTCAGCCACCGTCTACACCTTGGATAGTAGACTCAGGCGCATCAGACCACATGACAGGTGATAGATCACTTTTCTCAACTTATACTCCGTGTCAGAAGTATCAAACAGTACGGATTGCCAATGGTTCACGCTCGAGAGTTGCTAGAATAGGAACCATACACCTTTCGAGCAATCTTACCCTAAACTCTGTGTTATTTGTACCTGACCTTGATTGTAATCTACTCTCTGTTAGCAAAATAAACCGGGATCTTCACTGTGAGACTAAATTTTTTGCCAAATCTTGTGTTTTTCAGGACTTGGGTTCGGAGAAGGTGATTGGCAATGCTGAACTGTGTGCAGGCTTGTATCTCCTCAAAGTAGACTCTTATTTCAATATGATGTTTGCCAATTATCAAAGCACACTCGAAGTACATATATCCCACGATCATACACACCGACTCACCCTTTTTCACTTATCCATGGTGATATATGGGGGCCAACCCGAATTCCTAATATTTCTGGGGCTAGATGGTTTCTATTACTAGTTGATGACCACACCCAGTTAAGCTGGACTTTTCTCATGAAAGACAAAACCGAAACCAGCCAAATCTTCAAACACTTTCATGCCATGATTCGCACCCAATTTCAGGCCACCATCCAAGTGCTCAAAACCGATAATGCACGTGATTTCTTTAACTCAATTCTCAGCCCGTATCTCCAAACTTATGGTATTGTCCACATAAGCTCATGCGTGGACACACCTCAACAAAATGGTGTGGCCGAACGCAAGAATCGCCATATCCTCGAGGTTGCTCGCTCACTACTCTTCCAATCAAATGTGCCTAAGAAATTCTGGGGTGAGGCAGTCCTCACTGCCACATACCTCATCAATTGGATGCCCTCACGTGTTCTTAAATTCAAATCTCCAGTCAAAACATTCCTTGCCTCCTATCCTAACTCACATTTACTCTCCCAAATTCCCCTCAAAATATTCGGATGCACTACATTTATCCACATCTACCCTCACAGCCGAGGTAAACTTGATGAAAGAGCACTCAAATGCATCTTCCTCGGCTACTCACCAAACAAGAAAGGATATAAATGTTTTTCCCCTCTTACCAAAAAATTCTATCACACCATGGATATCACCTTCTTCGAAAATAAACCATTCTATCCCAATTCTGTAATTCAGGGGGAGACAACCACCGCAAATTGGGATTGGACTTCCCTCATTAATTCGGTACCAAGTCCAAATTCCTATAACCCGGTGGACCCTCTAACCAACCCGCAACCTCCAGCAGGTTCCAGCCGGCCCTCAACTCCTCATACTACCTCTCCAGCATCACTTGAGTCTCTCAAATCTCCCAAATCATCCTCCCATGAGTCTGTAATGTACCCAAAACACCTCCTTCTACCTGATGAGGAAGTAAGAGTCTACACTAGGAGACAACAATCTCAGCCGCCTTCCCAGAATCAGCAAAACCAGCAGCCTAATCTGAACTCAAGAAGCCTAGAAACAACACAGGATGAGGTTGAAGTGAGTGTTGAAACAGTGACAGGTGGGGATCCAGAGTCAGACCTACCAATTGCTCAGAGAAAAGGAGTCCACTCATGTACTCAACATCCCATCCGCAACTACATGACCTACTCCAAACTGTCACAGAGATTCAGGGCATGTGTGACTGCTCTAGACGATGTCCAGATTCCCAGAACAGTCCATGATGCATTAAGGGTTCCCAAATGGAGAGATGCTACTCTAGAAGAATTACATGCCCTAGAAAAGAATGGTACGTGGGTCCTAACAACACTACCACCTGGAAAGAAAACAGTGGGATGCAAATGGATTTTTTCAGTGAAACAGAAAGCAGATGGAGGTATTGAACGATTCAAAGCTCGCCTAGTAGCCAAGGGCTACACCCAATCGCATGGAATTGACTATCAGGAAACATTCGCTCCCGTAGCCAAACTCAATACCGTGCGAGTCCTGTTATCCATTGCCGTGAACCAAGATTGGCCCTTATTTCAACTAGATGTGAAAAATGCCTTCCTGAATGGAGACTTAGTAGAAGAAGTGTATATGGATATCCCACCTGGCTTCGAAACTGATCAAACGCGAGGCAAAGTATGTAGACTACGCAAGTCGCTATATGGGCTCAAGCAATCACCTCGGGCATGGTTCGACAGATTCACAAGGGTACTAAAGCAAGATGGCTACTTACAGTCCCAAGCCGATCATACTCTATTCTTCAAACACTTCATCAATGGTAAGATCACTGTACTAATAGTATATGTTGATGATATAGTCCTCACTGGGAATTATGAAGAAGAAATAAGGAGACTCAAGCTTCTATTGTCAAAAGAGTTTGAAATCAAAGACTTGGGACAGCTAAGGTACTTCTTGGGAATGGAGGTAGCAAGATCAAAGGCTGGAATTGTAGTATCCCAGCGAAAGTATGTCTTGGATCTCTTAAAGGAAACCGGCATGATTGGATGTAGGCCGGTGGACACTCCTATGGATCCTAACACAAAGTCGATGCCTCAAACTGAAGAGATGGCTGTGGATAAAGAACAATATCAACGCCTAGTTGGGAAGCTAATTTACTTAACTCACACACGTCCTGATATCAGTTTTGCAGTCAGCCGTGTGAGTCAATTCCTAAGCAACCCTTCGGTCTCCCACATGGAAGCAGTGTATCGTGTTCTTAGATATCTTAAGAGGGATCCTGGAAAGGGTCTAATGTTCAAGAAGACTCTCAACCACTCTCTAGAGGTCTACACAGATGCGGATTGGGCTGGATCCCCTATTGACCGAAAATCAACTTCAGGGTATTGCTCCTATGTATGGGGAAATCTAGTGACATGGCGGAGCAAAAAGCAACAGGTGGTAGCACGCAGCAGTGCTGAGGCAGAATTCCGAGCCTTAGCTCAAGGCATTTGCGAAGGAATATGGTTAAAACGGCTACTAGATGAACTCAAAGTGAGCGTTTCTGGTCCTATAGACATGATGTGTGACAACCAATCAGCCATAGCCATTGCCAAAAACCCTATCCATCATGATAGAACGAAGCATGTTGAGATTGACAGACACTTCATCAGCGAGAAGATAGAGAGCAATGTTATTTCACTAAAACATGTTCCATCTAGATATCAAGCGGCAGACATTCTCACAAAGGCACTCTTTCGACCGAACTTTATTGAACTAAGTTCAAAACTTGGTTTAATGAGTATATACCAGCTAGTTTGAGGGGGAGTGTAGAAATTCAAACCAGCCGTCTAGCCATATAGGGCAAGATTAGTTGTTTCCTATTTTTGTGGATCTAGAGTATCTAGAGATTTTATTTGGTGTATATAGCTGTATATTTCTTTCCTTAAAAGTAGGAGTAGTTCCTAGAAATCAGGATCAATTCAAATGGATCCTTGTGTATAAATATACCCGAATTCATCCTAAATAAATATAAGAGAATTCCAATTCTGGTCTCCTTTACATTCAAATTAAACATTGATTCTGAATCATGATTCAGAATCACTGTAAACAAACACTAATTCTGAACCAAAATTCAAAATCATGATTCTAAATCTATCTACCAAACGCACCCTTAGCCTAGTTGTAAATCCACACCCTTGCCTATAATGTTAAGGTCTAGAGTTCGAATATTCTCACCTTGGGTTTAAAAGAAAGAAAGGAAAAAAAAAAAAAAAAAAAAAAAAAAAAAAACCCCAAAAAAATAAAAAAAAAAAGGGAAAAATTTTGAGAAAAAAAGAAAAAAAAAAAAAAAAAAAAAAAAAAAGACCACTAATAATTAGAAGAATAATTGGAATAACTATGTGAAGGTCTTATTTCTTACTGGATTTATCATGTTACAAAAAGACAATGATTTACATTTCAAGTAGTGGTTTCCTCTTTAATTTGCCACCATTTTAAGTGCAGCTAAGGCAAATGGACTTTCATTATGTGCGCATTTTCCATACACCTCTTGAAGAACAAGTAGTGCCTGTTAAGGTCACCAGCTTCTGTACTGATTTTTGGTGTCGTTTAATGATGTTCTGCTTGGAAGATGGCTTGCTTTCTTTTATGATATCTGCCTTAACCATGTGATGATCAGAAGTACCCTTTGATGAAACGACGGAATACGATCCAGGAACAAACTTGTACGGCGATTCCGAAGATGACAAGACATAATCCACTCTTGTCCCATATTTGCAAGTCCCCTGCACATCTAGTGTTCACAAAAGTTTATGGTTTAGTTTCATAATGCAAAAGATGAAAACTTGTGATAAAAACACTTTTAGAAAAAGGTAGATAATTAGGACAAAAATGTTGTACTTTGGCCTTTGGCTATGATGACCACTGGTTCACATTCCCCTGCATAGTCCTTTGCATCTGTGTATCCCTTTCCCTTTAAAAACTTCATCACTTCTACTTTTGGTGTAGGCTTTCCCATGTCCTCATAATACTGCCAAAATTCACACTTTCTAAGACAAAAGTAGAGAAATTTCTTCTAGTAGAATTCTATAGTAGCGTACAGATAGCATTAGAATCATATCAGGTTCAGAATAGTATGACAAATTTACAAAACTTGGTCAAAGATCTGACTGTTAAAAACTGTCTTTTTCGATAGGGTATTTGAGAATTCTCCTTTCTTCTATTTGTTCCCTTTTTTTTTTTTTTTTTTTTTGAGTTGTGGATGGATCTTACCTTTACTATAT
>NW_010365150.1:157263-239867 GCF_000414095.1 Morus notabilis
AATCTGAACCGCTGAGAGAATTTAGACCTCCTGCCAAGATATGTGGAGGGTCATTTGCTTGAAACAAAGCTCCTATTTGCTTCATCCTCCAACTCTCATCCAGATGATCAAGTTGTGTGCAGTAGAAGTTTACTTCTCCCTCCCCCGGCACGTCAATCGTCGCCTTCAGAACGTTCCTTCATCGACAAGTAATCGATTTTAGAACCAAAGATTTTCAGCCTCAGCCCTCAAATGACTTGTATCAAGCAAAAATAGAGGTGGGAAAAGAAAAAAATAAATATATAAAGCACCTGAAATCATCATTATTAGCAATCTTCTGAACCTTCCATCTTTTAATTGGCCATTTGGATAGTATGGCATTCCCATACTCAGGAGCCCAGCTCTCAGCAAACACATATTTCATCCCCAAAGCACCCGCCAGATCCGAAAGAGGCTTCATTCCTTTCTCTTCCTCAGCCTTAACATCTTGTAAAGCCAATATATCTGCATCAACTTCTCTCAGAACTTCCAATATGCTTCTACTGCTTTTAAGTCCATCATCATGCCAATTCCAACCGCCTGTCATGCTCGAAGGAAAGCAAAGAGGCGACCTCACCGGAACCGAGCTCCGATACGCCTTGCCACTAGCCATGTTTGACGAGCCTTGCTTCTCAGCTTCCATAAGAGTGAGCAGTTTATTGTTTGCCAATGAAATCTCATTATCAGGGAGGTTGATGGAGACCTTCAAGTTTGATCTGCTGAGCTTAGAGACACACTCTGGACTAGCCGCGGCGGCGCTCACCGGCGACTTGAGTATACTCTTGGGACGGTCATTCGCAGGAGACCTGAAGGTGTACTCGTCATTTTCATGATTGTTTGAGGCGGAGAAGTCGCCGCCCTTCAAAATGGCGGGCGCAAGGGAAAACATGGCAACGTTGAATGTGGCTACGCGGATTGGCCTTTTGGAGAAAGAAAGTTCCAAGTGATCATTTCTGACGATTTTAGGATTGTTGCTTCTTTTAGCTTGAGCTTCTGAGCTCCACTTCCCAAGCCTCCTGATCACAACTTTAGGCCTCGGCCGCCCCCATATTAGCCGCCGAATCCTCGAGCAAAGGAGCTTGAGCTTTCTCCTGACCAAGCTTAACATTGGACGGGATTGCTTATTGCAAAAAATCTTTTGAAGGTTTATTGACATCATGGAAATTTTAGCGAGCTCTTTCTTTGTGCTATAACTTGAGATATAAATGTGACTTCGAAGAAAGTTAAGGAAACCATGTGTGAAGTCTAAAAATGGTGAGAATTAGTGAAAGCTAGTAAAAAATGGACAATTTGCGAGTGACAGACGAAAATGGTGGGGAAAAGAATGTGATTGGAGAGAGGAAAAAAAGAAAACTGTTGTTATAGAGACAAATAAGGAGCCTAACTACTCTGGAGTGAAGTAGGTATAAGAGTTGAAAAATGGTGCAAAATGTTTTTTTTGGCTTCTTTTCCAATACCACCAAAACCGCACCTACTGCTGAAACTGATAACAGGAAAATTAACAAAGACTATTTTTCTGTGTCTCAAACATCATGATTGTGAAGTCCTCTTGAAAGACCTTTGCAAACAAGTACAGCTACAACGTAGCTTTTCAATGTTAGCTGTAACAGAAGCCACTAAACTTTTCCATAAAATCTTTGTTGACTTTGATTTTTCCTATTATTGGTTGGCAAGGACTAAGGTTGAATTGAATATGATGGTTTCCACTATATTATTATTATGTATCGCATACTCGTGTACCGTGTATACTTTAGACTACAAAGATCAAGTCTATTAATTAGAGGGGGAAAAAAAAAGAAGCTTGAAAATACTTGATTTGTAGGTTGTCCCAAGGAGCTAAAGGGCATGTGAAAGTTGACTTTAGAGGTAATTGCCTCGGATGCTAGTGGAAGTTGGTGTTCTTTTTAGTTCTTTTTTTTAATTATTTTATTAATTCTTAATTCACTCTTCCTTTTAAGGTCTTTTGTTGTATTGCGATGTTTGTCAAAAAGGGTTTGGTCTTTGGTAGAGAAAGTATCATTTTTAACATCTATACATGTTAAAAGAAGCAAAAGTAGACGTCCCCTGATAATCAATAATTTCGCTCGTCATCATCAACTGTTTCATTCCTTATTAACGACAGAATGATATACAGATTGATTCTTACTGCTGATGAAAAAAGAAAAAAAAAAAGAACAAGGAATATTTCATTTCATCAATCTGCTAACTTGCATGGCACGCATACTACCACTTTGTATCTTCCTAAGCAACTTCCTCCTTGGGTTAAAAGAGGAACCAACTAGCTGCCAAGCTTGGAACTATAGATTTTCTGCGATTAGTTTTTCCCTGTAAACCCCGTAAACCAGACATGGATCGATATTCCCTTTACTCCATGACTTCGATGCCAAAGAATTCACATCTATACATCATCAAACAAAGTATCAAGAAGATTAGAAGATGAATTGCCATTCTCACTCTCATCAAAGAAACCGTTACTTTCTCTTCTTAATCTTCGCTCTTCAATAATAGCATCAGCTGTTTCCATGCAGTAATTTCGTTTCGCTTGTTTTTCAGGCTTCTCAGCCACTACAAACTTGTTCCCGTCGCGGGTTCTCTCAGGAAAACCTGCCCAAACTGAAGAAAACCGTGCATGAGACGTTGTAAAAATTCAGTAAGAAACTACCATAGGAATCATGGTGCCCTTGTCTACTCCAACTCAAAGTTTGATAGAAACCAAAACTTTTTCTTTTTTTTTTTTTTTTTTTTTTGGTTTGCTCACCGGACTAAAAAATTAGAATATAGTAAGCAAAGTTTAGGACTGCATGCAATATATTCTCTGTTTATGCAGGAGAACCTTAAGTTAAGTGAAGTGACAAAATGAGAAGCCACTGGTTTATATTGGCTTGAATAGCAAAACATACAAAGAAAATTACAAGGACATAAACTAAAGAAAATATGGTAAGTATGGTTTATTTAGGTAAGTATTCAGAAGAGTTTCAACAATATTACCTCCAAAATGATGTAGAACAATAGAAGCAGCCACCGTGACATTCAATGAGGCAGTCCCACAACCATATTGTGGAATATACACAAAGAAGTCGCATATCTCACATTCTTTGGCAGAAAGACCGGTTCCCTAGGAGGAAGCACAGAATTATTACAAACTACAACTCATACGTATAAGATTTGTAACAAAATTTCAAATCAAAAACCATTTTCTTCTAGCAGACCAATGTGTAGCAGGCAGGAAAGTTTTACTTGAACTTGCTAAATAGATACTAAATCAACCTAAATTTGCTAAGTAAATACTAAATCAACCTAAATTTCAGAGGCAACCCAAAATAGTAAAGTCTAAGATTTTTTAACATCTTATGTAGTAACCCAGGGAAACATAGCATACCACTGGGGGATACACATTACAAAGTCACATATCTCACATTAACTGCAATATGCCTAAGACCGTTTGGTCTAGTGGCAATGTGAGGGTTTGGGTGGAATGGGGTTTGGGGGGTTGCAGGTTCGATCCCGTGTTGTATTAAAAAAAAAAGAAAAAAAAGGAGCAATATTGAGTTTTACTACAAATTTTAGCTTATATTTACAAGATTAGCAACAAATTTCAAATCAAAACAAAGATTTCTTCCAGTAATACAAATGTAAAATGCCTCCAAAACCAATCAATTAGGCAGGCTTCTATTTCAAATTAGCTAAATTATGTTGCAATCCGCTTATAGACACTAAAATTATCTTAAATTTTATGGGCAACCAAAAGAATACAGTTAAGACTTTCTACAGATTAACAAACATCAACGCAAAAAATTCCACAACTGAGATTGGTTAAAACAAAAGTTTGATAAATTCAATGAAATCTCCACCAAAGTTCGATTTCTTTTAAAAATGATCAAATCATAAACCCTAAATTGAAAACTTACCTCATTTCCGAGAAGAAAGGCGGTGCTCCTCTTGAAAGGATGCTGATTCACAGCCACAGCGCCGTCGGTGATCTCCACGCCACATATATCGCAATCTCTCTCCTGAAAATCACAATCATAACACCTAAGTCAAGACGAATTCGAATTCTCTCTCAAGAAAAACAGAGGAGAGAGAGAGAGATAGAAAGAGACCTGGAGGAAATGGCGGGCGTCGAGGAGGGAGTGGAAGTGGCGGAAGCGGAGGTGGGAGGTGGAGCCATGGCTGCCAAAGGAGTTGAAGTCGCGGCGGCCGACGAGAATGAGCTCCGAAACGCCGAAGGCGGTGGCGCTCCGGGCGAGAGTGCCGATGTTGTGCCTCTTCGCTATGTTGTGCACCACCACGTAGCTCTCCACCGCCATTTTTGTTTCAATGGTTGGAGAAGACTAGAGTTTCTCTTCTCAACTCCTCCGCCATTACCAGTGGCCGCCCATAATTGCAGTCCACCGTCCAAGGAAGGAAGCTCAAGTATTGAGTGAGTGAGTTGCCCTTTTGACGATTTACGAACCAGGGAAAGCGACGTCGTTTTATGTCTGGTTGCTGTTTTGGTTTACTTTATCTGTGTCTTTTCTGAAAACTGTCGTTGCTAATACTCGTTCAAGTTTGAAGGTTTCATTGTCGTTTGATTAGTTTTCAGTCGTTCCCAAAGTCATTGATGTTTAATTGTCGTTTGGAGCAGAATTTTTTAATTTTTGTCGTTTATAAGAGATGCTTATTGTCCAAAATAAATGTTTTCGTATTAAGGGTTTTTTTTTTTTTCCCCTGTATTAAGCTGTGGATTGGTGTCGCTCAAATATTTTTGGAGATCTTGAAGTTCTTACGTTTAGTCTCATTCATTTCGTAGATTTGAGTTTTCAATTCGAGTTGATATGTGACATTTTTTGAGAATTTTTTACTGTAACAGAAAAAGTTAGATGTGATATTTTCTGAAAGATTTTAACTGTAGAAACCTATAGCTAAAAACTCAAATCGGTTAAAGATCTCTAAAAACTTAAGATATCTCAAGTCTCATTGCTTCTGTGGAATGTTGTCATTTAATTTAGGATAGTCGCTCCCACAAGATCTTGTGGTTTCTCAAATTTATTTTTGTATCACAGTGATAATGTCGTTTTTACGGCTCTCATAAGTTATGTCTCGTTTATTTGCTGTTGTCGCTTTTATAACTCTTGTCGTTAAAATAGATTGTTTTTTGTTTTGATATTACTGTCGTTTGTACGATTCGTTCTCCTTTTAGATTCATTATCGTATGAAAGTGGGATCGTTTGTAAAATTTTCGTCGTTTTTGGAGACTGGGTCATATAAGGGCAGTTATTTTTTCTGATACATTTTGTCAGTTTTTTAGAATGCTTTGTCCTTTTTCAGAGATGTTGCCTTTTTCAGTGATGTTGTCGTTTTTAGAGTTCTCGTTCCCGCAAAGAATTCAAACCAGCTTCATCCTATAATATCCTGTTCAGTGTAGTCTCCTTTAAATACGACATAGACCTTGGCAAGCTTCTTTGCAAGTGTAACTCACCAATTAGTGCATTCATTTTGTCTTCCTTTCCCTCTTTCTTTCATTCTATTTTTCTTTTCTTTTCTTCTCTTTTTTCATTCATTCTTTCGTATGGAGACTTTGTCGTTTTGAAAGATGTTGTCGTTTATATCTGGTTGTCGTGCTTTAAAGTTTTCTTGCTCTAACTGATGTTGTCGTTTTAAATTTTTGTTGTTAACTTGTTAGCAGTGACTTTGTCGTTTTTATGTCAATTCTGTCTTTTTTATATCAACTGAGTTTTTAGACACACGCGCGCGCGCGTATGTATGTATATATATATAGAGAGAGAGAGAGAGAGAAGTTCATCTCAGAATCTTTGGGAAAACATCTCAATACGAGTATAATTATATAGAACCTTGTACAAGTAGTAATTTACAGATGGTAAGAAAACAATAAAGCTATGGACAAAGTTCTTTTTTTGTTTCTATAATAATGTAAATGTAAAAAGAGAACTATTTACATCTTCTAGGTTCAATCTTATAATGTTCATGGTCTTCCTTTCTTTTTTTCTTTTTTTTTTTTTCCTTTTATTTTACTGATGGCTTCCTTATTTTCTGATCACACGTATAATTATTGAATATATTTACATCAACATGAAATTATCTATTATATAATGACAATATTTCTCAAACAGCAACTTGAGCTGCAGCCAACCTAGCAATAGGAACCCTGCATAAAACAAGCAAATTATAAGGAATTTGATCCAATCATGAGAATAATAGACTTACCTTTTATTTTTTGTTTGATAAATGAATAGTAGGCTTACTATAATTTTCTGAACAATAAGAAATAGAATTTTTCAACCTGAATGGAGAACAAGAGACATAGTCTAGTCCAGCCTCTGCGAAGAACGCCACAGAAGAAGGCTCTCCTCCATGTTCTCCACATATTCCAACCTACTCATCATCATCCACCATTCATTAGAAATCAGGTCCCCACAGTTTTTTAGAGTATAATAACGTTGGGACTTTCTCTGGTAGTCCTCGTAAAATTGAACTATCAGCTGCATACTTTTATAATCTAATGTGATTTTGATTAAATTTAACAATTGAAATCTGAAACTACCAATAAGACGAACTATCAGAGAAACTCCCAATAATGTTTAGGATGCAAGATTTTTATGTTTTTATTATCAATTGACATGACACGTTAATTGTCATTCATTACTGACATGGTACATAAATTATCACGTCAGTATCAAAAAGTTAGACCTACCAATAAAAATACACAGTTAACCCACTATGTGAATTGGCGTCAAAAAGAGAGGATAATGTTTGGTATACCTAGCATTACTACCCTAATCTTTAAGAGTCTTTTGAAAGTTGAATCAGTTTGCCATATTCATTTACCTTTAAGCTAGGTCTGGCAGCCCGACCCTTTTCCGTGGCTATCTTGATGAGCTGCCCTACACCTCTTTGATCAAGTACCTGCAAGAAAACCAGTTCGAGGGTTGCTGAGTTTCCGAATTTCGCTAGAGTAAGGAACGATAATGATCTTCAATCAATCCGTCGTAGAACATTCATTGTATAAGTGGCACAAAACATGAAGACAAACCTCGAATGGGTCATGTTGCAGGATCCCTTTGGATAGGTAAATGGGAAGGAACTTTCCAACATCATCTCTACTGTAGCCAAAGGTCATTTGTGTGAGATCATTGGTCCCAAAGGAGAAGAACTCTGCTTCCTTTGCAATCTGCCATTAATATTGGTCACATGTGTTAGTTAGAGATGTTGGTTAGAAGAAAAATTTAAGAATGTTGGCTATTTTACTTGAAAATATAATGATATTCTAATCAATCTAAGCATACAAATACCTCATCCGCAACAAGAGCAGCTCGAGGGATCTCGATCATAGTCCCGACCTTGTAGTTCAAGGAAGTGCCCATCTCAGAGAACACTTTCTTTGCTACATTTCTAATTAGACTCACTTGATGTCCCAGTTCCTGCCACATAAAAATGTTATAAAAGTTTTCCACTATTTTTCCTTTGAAGTTCCACAGGATTTTTCCATGAACCAAAATTTTGCAAATAAAAATAGATAAGAAAAGAAAGAAGAGTCATGCCTGAGGTGTGCCAACAAGAGGAACCATTATCTCAGGAAGGACTTGCACTCCCTGGTTACTCATTGAGACAGCGGCTTGAAAGATTGCGCGCGCTTGCATTTCAGTGAGTTCTTCGTATGATATTCCTAGCCTGTTTTATGAGAAACAAACAAAACCCGATTTGCGAATAGTCCAAGACAAGCATAAGAGCATCTCAAATGCGATATCGAATTTCCATGTCAATGCCAAAATTTAGTATTTTAGTATTTGGGTAATAAATACATTCTCCAATGCAATGTTATAATTAATGTCAGATTTGATATATGATATACTTTTTGTCAAATTTAACACCAAGTGTAGAATAGGTCAAATTTAGCGGTGCAGATGGTCTAAGTGTCTAAGTTTTTCATTAGAAACTATTTCAAGAGTATGATAAGATAGGGAAATCAAGACCTGCAGCCTCGGAAACCAAGCATGGGGTTTACTTCCGACAACTTTTCGACTCTCGCGAAAACTTCATCCTCGGTCATGCCGGTCTCTGCACTTAGTTCATTGACAATCTGTTCAAGGTCACCCTCTGGAAGGAACTCATGAAGTGGAGGGTCTAACAACCGGATTGTTACAGGAAGACCTGAAAGTATGAAACAACGATGTTTCATATCGTGTTATGCACTTTGTTCATGTCAAACAGTTGTGAAAAGTACCATCCATTGCGCGAAAAATCCCCTCGAAGTCTGATCTTTGGTAAGGTAGCAACAGGTTCAATGCTGCTTTTCTCTGCTCGGTTGCAACTGCCATTATCATCTTTCTCACTGCCTTTATTCTCTCATCTGAAGCAAAGAACTGAAAGCATCCAAAAAAAAAAAAGCCATATTACAAAACTAAACCATACACATTACTTTTATTGTCCCAATTGTGTGTGGAAAACACACTTCAAAACTTTTGTGTGTGTGAGTGTGTGTGTGTGTTACCATGTGCTCTGTCCTGCAAAGTCCAATCCCTTGAGCGCCATTGTTTCTTGCTGTTAGCGCATCTTCTGGGGTGTCAGCATTTGCCATAACCTATGAAAGTGTCAATCCAATAATTTATCAGATGAGAAAAGTTTCAACAAGTACTTGGTAAAATGAAAATCAATTTACGTATATATTAATGTAGCACCTTGAGGCGCCTTATTTTATCAGCCCAAGACATAAAGGTCTCCAAATCGCCACTCATAGCTGGTGGAGCAAGTGGCTGCTTTCCCAATATCACTTCACCAGTGGATCCATTGAGTGAGAGCCATTCTCCTTCCTTAATCACCAGTTCTCCAATCACAAGAACCTGTATTATCAACAACAAAGAAACCATTTTATGCTACTTCACTACTTCTATTGATGACAAAAGGCTAAAGCAGAAGTCAAACTCCAGAAAATCTAGCTTCAACTTTATAAGCGTATTGATGCTTGTGCGAAGTGATATATTAGACTCGAACAAGTACGAGAGACAAGTTTTAAAATTACCTTCTCTGCATCATTCACACGGATATCGGAGCATCCAGAGACGCAACACTTTCCCCATCCACGGGCTACAACAGCCGCATGAGATGTCATACCACCTCTGGCTGTCAAGATCCCTGCAGCCGCATGCATACCGCCAACATCTTCTGGGCTGGTCTCTGTCCTTACCTACAATCATGCATAAACATAGACACAAGACCTATTAGTTTTCAGCAAAGAAAGCAAGAAGAATATGAAATATGAAAAGGGCATTACCAAGATGGCACGCGTTCCTTGTGCATGCCATTCTTCAGCATCATCAGCACTAAACACAATCTGCCCAACCGCGGCTCCCGGTGATGCAGGCAAGCCAGTGCAAACCACCTTGTCTTTGTAGGCAGTTGGATCTTCAAACTAACCCCATCATAGTATCAATAAGCCCATAAGATGAAAATATGATTGTAAAAAAAAAGGCATATATTAGACCTGTCATTTGATGGCAGTAAAACTTAGTGTCATATTATAGTACCTGAGGGTGAAGAAGTTGGTCAAGATGTTGTGGCTCCACCATCTTAATGGCAGAGCGTTTATCAACAAGCCCTTCATTCACCATGTCTACGGCTATCTTTACCGCTCCTTTACCGGTTCGCTTTCCGGAACGGCATTGCAACATCCATAATCTGTTTTCCTGGACTGTGAACTCTATGTCCTGTTTTCATCAGAAAATACCAAGATTGGCAAACTATGTTTTGATTTGTTATTTGGACTTGAGGGAAAATGGCATTATTGAGACCATTAAATCCTCAAAGAAAACAAAAAGAATCAAATGTATGAAAAGTCTTACCATCATATCTTTGTAATGTCGTTCAAGAATTTCACAGTTCTCTACAAGCTCCTGGTAAGCTTCAGGCATGCAATTTTTCATGGTGTTTAAGTCTTCTGGTGTCCTGATTCCGGCCACAACATCCTCTCCCTATCAAGACCAGTCTTTCAGATTAACAAAAATAACTCACCTTAAAGAAAAATCTCTAATGATGGAAGTGGTATGTCAAACCTGTGCATTGATAAGAAACTCTCCATAGAGTTTCTTCTCACCAGTGCTTGGATTCCTGGTGAACAAGACACCAGTTCCTGAAGTGTTTCCCATGTTCCCAAAAACCATTGTTTGAATGTTCACTGCAGTGCCCTTTAGCCCCGTTATCTGATTGATGCTTCGGTATTTGATCGCCCTTGGGCTGTCCCAGGAATCAAAAACTGCTTTGACAGATAACTGCAACTGCTGTTTTGGATCTAAAACATAGAGATGAAAAAGAAGTCTTAGGCCTTGTTTGGTTTGGTAGGAGGGAGAGAAAATAGGTCTTTTACTTATGTTGTTTGGTATGAAAGGAAGGAAAGAAAACAAAAATCACTTCTCTTGTTTGGAATAAAGATGTAAGGGAAAGGAAAGAAAATATTTTATTTGTATGGTTACCAATTTATCTATAGTTGGATTGGTTTCCTCAAGAATAAGGGTTAATAAAGTAATTTGATAACATAGCCTAACTGAGTAGATAATTGCCACCCAAAGATCCCTCGAATTGGAGGGATCAAAATTCGAGTTCTCTTGATGATTTTGGATCATTCCCTCCTCTTCCTTCATATCATCTTCCGCTATCTTTCCTTCCACTTTTTTCTTTCCTACCAAACAATCTCTTAGAGAGAGAAAAGATATGGAACTTTGGTGAATGTTTTATGAGATATGCTCATTTTCATGTGAAATGCTTTTGCTTGGTACCTGAGGGAAACTGTTCACCCTTGGTTTCAAGGTAGACATTTTTGTATTGTTCCACTAGCTCTTTGAGATCAGAAGCTGTTAGATCTGTGTCAAGTCTAACTCCTTTTGCATTCTTCAGATTCTCCAACTTCTCCTCAAATGATGAGTGTGGAATGCCCATTACCTTAAATTAAGAGAAACAGTTACTTAAGCTTCAAGTAAATTCAGCGACCACAAAAAAGTCTTAAATGTATAACTTTATTGCTCAAAATATAGCTTGTTGTGCTTCAAGCTTCACTTACCACATCTCCAAACATATCTAGAAAACGTCTATATGAGTCATAAGCAAAGCGCTCTCCACTCTTTGCAGCCAAACCAGCTACCACTTCATCATTTAGTCCAAGGTTGAGAACAGTGTCCATCATACCCGGCATCGAAATCTAGACCAGTAACAAAAGAAAATCATGTTATCATTTGGATAAATATCCTTATCCGAACATGTCCAAAGGACTGAGACTGTGAACTGAATAACTGAAAGAATGGTGCTCACCGCGGCACCGGAGCGAACCGAGAGCAGTAGAGGCTTGGAAGGATCACCAAGAATAGCTCCCATGTCATTCTCCACACTTTGCAGCCCTTCCAATATCTCCTCCCATAGACCTCCTGGTAACTTCATCACATTCTGCTGGTACTCTTGGCATGCTTCTGTTGATATGGTGAGACCAGGAGGCACAGATAACCCGATGCTCGCCATTTCCGCCAGGTTTGCACCCTTCCCTCCTAACTGTTGGCAAAAAGAAAAGAAAGAAACTAAACTCTATGCCAAAAAAGAAAGTGAAATTCATGGTTTGCAATTATGTAGAAAGAAAAACAAAGCTTACAAGTGACTTCATTCCCTTGTTGCCTTCACTCCTCCCCTTTCCAAAAGTGAACACTCGCTGTATAAAACAAAAGAGTACAATTTTCAAAGCGTAAAACAAAGGGAAGTAGAAACTAAGAAAAACTTTGTTAGTTGTGCATTTGGCACAGAAAGCTGAAGATACAAAATTCAGAGACCCTTTTATTCATTTCTTTAACATTTTCCATATAGAACTAAAAAGTCCACTTAAAAAGAACAAACTGTGAAAAAAAAAGGAACATAGTGCTACAAATTACATTCTTGCTTGACATAAAAACATGGATTCATAATAACGTTTTATTAGTCTCCGAACTACTTTGAGCCTTTCAATTATTAGATGGGATTTAATCAATCGCCTCTAGATTTTGCTCTAAAAAGATTAACGCCAAAATAATTTGTGAGTAGGTACATACCAAGGACAAATTTGTGAACATTTTGTGCAGAAAGCTAAAGGTACAAAATTTAAATACCCTTTTACTCATTTCTTTTACATTTTCCATGAAGAAAAAAGTACAAAGATCACTAAAAGTAAACATAGTGCTACAAATCACATTCTTGGTTGACCATTTAAAATGACATTTTTTTAAGTCTCCAAACTACTACTTTGGGCCTTAAATAGTTAGAATACCTTGTTTGTAGTAGGTGCACTTGGATCAGAAACAGGGGAAAGAATGGCTTGTGCTCTCTGCTCATGGTCACCTCCTTTCTTTGGCTTTGGACTTGTGATCCCTTTGACGGTGGATCGCCGCTGCTGATAGCGGCTTTGCGCTACAACTCGACGACACCAGCCGACGCCTTGGGACAGCAAACGGTTGTCTCTGGAGAGATCAAAGAAGAACTTTTGATCCACGTACTTATTCTTCCCTTTTAATGTTACTACTTTTTGGTTACACACACGAGTCCTTATTAGCATGCCTTTCACTGCTGATGACATTTATAATCTCCCAACTGATACATACACAAAACCAAAACTCTTAATCAATATAACAGGAAAACTACACTTTTGACAAGCTTAAGGATCACAAAACCAACGAATGATTGAATCTCTCAATTAATAATAGTCTTATGTTGTTTTGTCTTCCACTGAAAACTCTTCTGATATGATGAACACACAAATCTTGGATCAAACAGCTTTGTGCTATTTGAGAAAATATACGTATAACATATATATATGTATATATATATATATGTATATATAGAGAATTAAGCGTACCTAAGCTTGAAAAAGGTTTCAAAGAGAACGTTAGATTGCAGAATTGGCTCAACCTTGAGCTGGGTTCTTGACTATGTAGCTGCTTCACAAAAACTGAAGAGGAATAATTTAAAAAATAATTATAATATAAATTCTTTGGGAAAAAATAATTTGAGATGAAAAGGCATTGAAGAGGGACGTGAGTGGACGAAATTACAGTTATAGCGCTAAGACATGGCTCTAACTGAACTTTGAATGGCTTGAAATCACCATATTGCCCTTGGTTTATGAATCTTTTGCTTTCTTAGACCTGCTTAATTGGCATCAAGTGCAAGAATCACGAAATCAGAAAGCGACACGGGGAGTCTGAATTTTGACATGTCACGTAACCGTTGGATGGTTTCTGGGAATTTGACGCTAACTGGGAAGTGAATTAGCTGACAGGCAGTAGGACAAATAATTGGCACACATTTTAATGAGAAATATTTATATTTTTTCGTAAGATGACAAAAATTACTCAATGGTCAGTCTAATCTACTTGTGTAACGCCCAAAAACTGAAGTTTCAAGTATTTATAATAAGGCCAGTTCATTTCACCGATTTAAGTTTATAATTCGTGTATTTAATTTTTTTTGTTATAGTAAAAAACTCACATAAAATTATATTTTAATTCGAATTAAAAACTCGAATCAGCGAACTAAACGGGTCCACATGTATCCTTGCATATTGATATATCTAATTACTGATGAAGTTGGAGAGTTTTAGGAAAAAAAGAAAAGAATGGCAATAAGTTTGTGAGTTTGAATTAGTTTTTCTAGTGGAGAATGCATAAGGACACTTTTGGAATTTTGGGTCCTTTTTTTTTGGAATTTTTTGTGAGCAAAATTAATCAAACAAAATGGGAAATTTTCAATAATCAAAATTGTTTGTGGATAAGCAAACCAGAAAAGTGTTGTAGTAGGGTCGGTATTATTCAGTTATGGAATATACATTCACTCCAAAGAGATCTTGCCACGTGGCTGACTTATGGACACAAACGAGCAATGCACTTGTGCTCTCTCCTTTCTTATCTAACGAAAACAAACAAAAATTATGAATAATGAAAAAGGATCTCTTATTATTATTAAAAACTGAAGAGAGAGAGAGAGCAAATTCAAAGATTCATCCAGAATTTGGTGTTTGTCCATCTTCGCCCTCAACTCTCAGAAACAGTCACATCTAACTTTTTTACTACAGTAAAAAACTCTCATATAAAATCACATCTCAACTCGAATTAAAAACTCGAATCTACAAACTAAATAAATAATAAGTTTCTCGAGAACTTTATTAAAAAAATAATAATAAATAAATAAATTACAGTGGCCAGATTATTTTACTTTCTGACTTAAATTGGTATATTGAGGTCAATTCCACCATGTTAGTTGTTTAAGTAGATTTTAATGGCATGATTTATAAATGTCTACGACTCTACGCTAAGAATAGTGCATGATAGGTTAAAAAAATACTTAAAAAAACATGGAGTATGAGATTTGGGCTGAGTACTTGTGGAAAAATTACTTCAAGTACCTCAAGAGAGATTTTCGAACTTACAATTTTCCTTTAGTTGAGAAAGACTTTCAAGATTTTTTATTAAAATGAAGGATTAATGTTAGGAATGAAAGTTTGTGGAAAGTTCCATAAAAATCTTGCTCAAATTCAGCCAAAAAAGGGAAAATTTCAGTTTTGGTTTTTGGTCAGGAGAGTCCTAGAATTAATGGCCACATAGTTCACTTGTATGGTTGGGGCTCACTCCAACATCACATGACAATAAATCCTTTAGCATCCACAAATATTCATATCTTGATGAGAAAAAAGAAGGAAAAAAAAGAAAAAAGATTTAAAGGGTAGGCTGAGAAAATTTTGATTTTGAGAAAGTTCTTTTGGTACATGGTTAGAAGAGATGGAATCATAAGTCTCTTGTTTTTCGGGTTTAAGTTGAAATGTATATTTATGTGAAAAAAAACACCGTAACAAAAAAGTTAAACTAAAATTTATAAGAGAGATAAATAGAGTAGCAAAAAGTTTAAATTGTGATTCTAATTGTGAAAGAACGGGCCAATATGCATATAAAAGCCAGAAAACCAGTAATCTCAATACCAAATTGTTTAAAGGTCTATTCATGACTTTTGATTATAAAGAAGTTTTTATCTCAACGCCATTCTTTCTTAGGACTAATTCAACATTATTTTATTCAAGCATATTTCATACCCTGCTTCTCATGTTGGAGCTCATTGCAAGTTGTGCAAACCACTTGATAGGCATATGGAAGGAGCTTTTTGGTTTTTTTTTTTTTTTTTTTTTTTCTGTAACTATGATGTTAATAAATCCTTGTACTTTTTGCTTTGGGGGTGTCGTTTGTTTTCTGTTGGAACTTGGAAGTTTGGTTTGCATGGCCATGGTACATGTTGTAGGAATAAAGTTACAGTGTTTTGAATAGCAGAGAAATGGTTCTTAAGTGGCAGAGATTCAATTTTTATCCTTCGAAATTTATAAAATTTTAACTATGCCCTCATTTTATATGAAAAAAAAAAATTATAACCATACCCAGCAGTGACAGAGCCATAAACTTTTTTTATGGGGGAGTGATTAAACCAAAATTTTGAACTACGATTACAATGTAATAATTTTTTTACCTTCATTTATCCATCTTATTCTTTTCATTCTAAATGAATTAAGCTCCTAATAAAGTTAATTTTTAAAAATTAATAGAGTTAATTTATTATTTAAAGTTTAAAGTCTAAAACTTGTAAATTTATATTGTAGTATTGTTGATTTTTGGTTTATTTTAGACTTAAGTTTGAAATAAGAATATATTTAAAAATCAAAACTCAAAGTATAATTAGAATTTTCTTTTAAAAACTATGGAGAAATGACAATAACAAAATTTGAGTGGGGGCAAATAAGGAGAAAAATGCTACAAATTGAATTATAGGGGCAAAATTGTAAAAGAAGTCCTTGGATCCCCACTCAGCTGGCCCCACTGAGTCTAACACAGCTCCGCTAGTGATACCCAGTACCCTAACTTAATAATAAAAATATATAAATTGTGCCCTCACTTCATTTGATATTCTGTAAAATATATAGGAGCGTTTGGTACGCAATAATCAGTAATAATCATATTCTTAGAAAAGTGATGGGGTAATATGATTCTCAGAAATAATACATTACTATATTTAGTTTCATATAGAAATTTTGTCTCAAATTCCCAAGAATAATGAATTACTGTGTTTGGTTGCACATTTCGTCTCTCTCATTTCCCTCACGTTCACACTCTATCTCTCTCCCTCTCTCATATTTTCTCTCTCTTTCCTCTTCTCTTTCACGAATTGCCGGTCACCTCTGATGAGATTCTGGCGTTGGGTTTCAACACATCCCTCACCATTGTAAAGCTCTCAATGAGTTGAGTCCAAGGACATATTATATAGCCTATAACTCCTTTGAATGAAGCCGCACTTGCTGGCCGAAGTTTTAAAAATACTCAAAACTTCGATCGCAATATATTCGTCATTCTACCTCCGATTGAGGTAATTATAGTTCCTATGGACTCAGAGCGACAAGACGAACGCAACCCAATCAAGTAACATGGCTCAATTCTGACCAGAGCACCACCGTCCGTAGTGGTCGGAACCTCTGTGGTCGCCGCTTTCGTTTTTGCTTCTCCGGTCGGCGGTGGGGTGCCGCCGGCACCATTAGACTCAAAGGAGCACGGCTAGCAGATCTTGACCAGGAACCACCGTTGCTGTCGTCGTTTTGCTGGATTTCGAGCAAAGTCGCCGCTATGGTTGTGGTGAAGGTTGGTTCCGATGATCCAACCGTTGGATCATCATGATTTTGGTGTCAAAATGATCAGAAGGAAGTGGTTAATAAAACCCCCAAGCCAATTTTGATGATCCATGGTTGAAAATCCAAGATTTGAGTTGTTAAATTTTACCAACGTTGTCGAGTTCAATTTGCACTCTTAGAGGTCAAATTGAATGAAATTAACAAGCGTGTGCAAAACAAGACGTTGAGGATTTAATTGGTAAGAAGAAAAGTTAGGTGATCAATGTGAAAAAACTGCAAAAGATTAAGACTAAGGTGCTATTACCTTACTCAAAATATTTCTAATACTTTTTTAATATATATATATATATTATTCCTAATATCCCTATAATTTTTCATACCTCAAACAATTCGTTTTTTGCATAATGTACTGAAATTTAGGTTCTTGTTTTGGTCAACCAGTTGTCCCGAATTTTTAATTTTGTCAAATTACACTCTGAAAAGTTGAGGTCAAATAATTAACGAATGTTATTAAATTGAAAATTTAAAATACCAGATTCATAAATAAAATATAAAGATTTATCATTTTTAAAACTATGACATGTGTAAATCTTATGTATCAAACTGATAATGGTTAGAGGTGTTAAAAAAAAAAATCGAAAAACCAACACCCACCACAAAAAACCGAAAAAAAAAAAAATCAATTTCTAAGCAAAACCGGCCTCTTCAGTAATAGGAAAAATTGCAACTATTAAGGATTAAACCTCCAGCCTAGGGAAAGCCCTTCCACTTCTTTACCACTACTCTAGCTGTTTCACAAGTTAGGCGTTTCATAATTCAAAAGTGGAAAAGTGGCAAGTCTCGTGAGAGTTGATACTCATTAAATGCCTAAGCCCACATAAATGTATTCTTATTTAAGATTATTTTTATAAATACCTCTTAAAATATGTATTATATTTTAAAATATTTTTTAATTTTTTTTAAAATGGTTCAAAATACTCTTTAATTTATAGAAAATAAGTCAAACTACTCATTCTATCCACTTCCGTCTATAATCTTAACAAATTTGCTAAAGTGGCACTTATTTTAAATTAAGTAAAACCATTAAATTCTAATTAAATCAGTGAAATGAAATCAACTAATTATTATAAAAAAAAACCTCATAAGAACAAAATAAAAAATAAAAAAATACCCTCATCTTCTTCCCCTTCACCTCTCATACAAACCAAAATCCATAGGCTCAAATATGTAACAATAAGAACAACAGATCCAATCTTTAAACAAAAAATAAAACAAATAAACAAATAAATCTTGTGATCTCACAAGCAACCCCAAATGAAATATGAACAATTCTAATACAAAGCCAACTAATCAAAATACCAAAAACACATAACAAGATTTCTGAAAAAGACCTTTCAGGCTTTATTTGATCAATGGAATTAGAATACCAAGAAAACAAGTCTCTATAATAGTACATCAACTAGACTTTTTTCCTCTCTAGTCCTAAAGCACCCAGAGAACTTTTACTTTTCTTGTTTCTCAGAACTCTGTACAAAAAATATAAAAGAAACTACTTTTAATATGTTTCAACAAAATGTTGAAACTGTTACAACTGGTTAAGATAAAACTACCCCTAACACATAACCTGTACTAATCCCATCTAAGCTTCTTGACACCACTCTAAGTGTGCCACCTGGATTTACAATCTCCACCTTGGCACACTTGATCAAGCCTTCACTAGAAAAGCCTTCATCTGTCTCACGTTCAGAAGATCCAAACACAGCTGAAACCTTGACAATGACACAGGCTTTGTAATCATATCAGCTGGATTCTTCGAAGTGTGAATCTTGACAATTTGAACTGAGCCTTCCTCCACAATATCTCGAATGTAATGCAATCTAATATCAATGTATTTAGTACGCTCATGATACATCTGATTCTTACACAAATGAATAGCACTTTGATTGTCGCAAAAAACATGAATTTGATTGTCGCAAAAAACATGAATCTCCTTTTGCTCAATCCCCAGTTCATTGACCAGCCCTTTAATCCACAAAGCTCAGCTGGACCTTCTTTTTTTTGCCTTTCCATACACTAGACCAACATCTCTAGTTCCTGTCAAATATCTCAGAACCCATTTAGCAGCATTCCAATGCTCCCTTCTAGGTTTTTTCATAAATCTACTAACCAAACTTACTGGATAGGCTATATATGGCCTAGAACATACCATAGAATACATCATACTTCCTATGGCACTTGCATAAGACACCTTAGCCATATATTCCCTTTCTTCTTTGGTTTTAGGAAACTGAGCCATTGACAGCTTAAAATGTGGAGCAATTGGTATACTCACAGCCTTTGCATCTTCCATATTAAATCTAGACAACACCTTTTGCATATAGCCACACTGAGACAAAAATATGATCCCTGCATTTCTATCCCTGACTATTTCCATGCCCAAAATCTTCTTAGTTGCCCCGAGATCTTTCATCTCAAATTCCAAATGCAATTGCCTCTTCAACTGATCCACGTCTCTACTATCTTTAGACGCCAGTAACATAGCATCTACATAAAGAAGAAGGTAGATGAAATTGCTGTTATTGGTTTTCTTCAGGTATACACAACTGTCAAATTTACTCCTTTTGAAGTTGTTCTTTAAGATAAACCTCTTATAACATTGTCTTGGAGACTGTTTAAGTCCATACAAAGACCTTTTGAGTAAACAAACCCAATCTTCCTTGCCTTGAACCTCAAATCCTACTGGTTGTTGCATAAAAATTTGTTCTTCTAATTCACCAAGCAAATATGCAGTTTTAACATTCATTTGCTCAAGTTCCATGTTGAAATAAGCAACCATGGATAACAGAATCCTTATAGAAGAATGTTTCACAACAGGAGAAAAAATCTTATTGAAATTGATACCCTCTCTTTGAGTGAACCCTTTTGCTACCAGCCTTGCTTTAAACCTTGCAGGCTCCACTCCATCTTTTTGAACACCCATTTACTTCCAACAACTCTAGATCCTTGTGGCTTAGGAACTAATCCCATGTATTATTTTTTTTCTAAAGACTCCAGCTCCTCATTCATGGCAAGTATCCATTTTCTAGCATCATCAGACTTCACAACTTCATGAAAAGACTTAGGTTCCTCATCATTCAACTTATCTGCAACAATAAGAGCATATGTTATTAAATCTGCATAGTCATACCTTGCAGGTGGTCAAATTTCTCTTCTATGCTTGTCTCTTGCTAGTTTGTACTGCTCTAAATGGCTATCTAACTCACCATATTGCCTGAAATCTTCCTGTACCAAATCAGCTCCTTTTTGGTCATCATTATTTTCCTTTGAACCCGCTGAAGACTCCACCTCAAACTTATACTTCTCTGGTAAAAGTTCATCGTCCGCTTGTGTGCAGCTATTTTCCTGAACCTTCATCAAACCGCCTTCACTAAAAGTGGCATCCCTACTTATTATACATTTTTTTGACTCAGAGCACCAGATCCTATAGCCCTTAACACCATCTGGATACCCCATAAACAATCCTTTCTTGGCTTCCGGTACAAGCTTACCTTTGTTGACATGATAGTAAGCTCCACAGCCAAAGATCCTAAGTTTCCCATAATGTACAGGTTCTCCTGACCACACTTCCTGTGGGGTTTTGAATTCTATTGCAGCTGAAGGAGTTATGTTTACCAAATAGGCTACTGTGTGGACTACTTCTCCCCAAAATTTATTTGACAGCTTGGCATTAGATAGAAGGCACCTAATTCTCTCCAGATGGGTCTTATTCATTCTCTCTGCTAAGCCATTCTGTTGTGGAGTTTTCCTCGTTGTCTTATGACTGACAATACCCTATCTTTACAATACTCAGTAAAGACATCAGCAAGGTATTCAAGTCCATTATCGGTTCTAAGGTTCTTAATCTTCTTATCACACCTATTTTCCACCATGGCTGCTTCATCCTTAGTTTTTAGCAAGTAAATCCATACTTTTCTACTAAAATCATCAATGAAAGTTATGAAGTACCTATTTCCTCCATGTGAAGAAGTTGTAGCTGCACCCTAGAGATCTGTGTGAATATAGTCAAGAACTGCCTTGGTTTTGTGCACTGCCTTGCCGAACTTGACTCTTTGCTTTTTCCCATATACACAATGCTCGCAGAACTTAAGTCCTCCTATTTTGTCACCACACAAGAACCCTCTCTTGTTGAGTTCTTGAAGACCTTTCTCTCTAATATGGCCCAATCTTTGATGCCATAATATAGCCTTTTCACAATTTCCAGAAACTATTGTAGCTGCTTCTCCTTGCACAGTAGAGCCTTGAAGAACATAAATTCCATTACTCCTTTTACCTTTCATAATCACCAACGAGCCTTTGAGCACCTTTAGAACCTCATTGGCAGCCTTATAGGCACATCCAGATTCTTCCAACATTCCAAGAGAAATTAAGTTTCTTTTCAAATCTGGTACTTATCTTAAATTACTTAGAATTCTTTCTACCCATCTATCATTCTTAGCCTGATGTTACCAATTCCTGTCACATGGCAGACAGCATTATTTCCTATAATCACCTTCCCTCCATTGATTTCTTTGAAAGAACTAAACCAATACATTAACGAACACATGTGAAAAGAGCACCCCGAATCAAGAACCCACTCAGTTTCAGCTTTTCTATCTGCAACCAAGAGAACATCAGCGGATTCATATCCATCAGAGGCAACAGAGACATCCCCTGATTCGCTATATGTATCATGCTTCTTGTTCCTTTTTCTTTCTGGACATTCACGCTTAAAGTGACCTTCTTTATGGCAATGGAAACACTTTATTTTTCCCTTTGACTTAGATCGAGCATTTCTGAGACTTTTCATCCTTCTTCTTTGATCAGCCCCTTACATTCAAGCCTTCACCATTGCTATCCTCATTTGACTCGGTTTTCTTCTTCAACTCTTTAGACATTAGAGCTGTCTGGACTTCCTCTAATGTCAAAGAATCCCTACCATAAACTAAAGTATCATGGAGATTCTCATAAGCCGACGGTAAAGAACGTAGGAGAAGAAGAGCTTGGTCTTCGTCATCAATCTTGATCTCAATATTTTCAAGATCAAGAATGATCTTGTTAAATTCATCGAGATGGTCTTCAATTGAACACCCTGGCTGCATCTTAAAGTTTTACAACTTCTACTTCACATGAAGTTGATTCGCCAGGGACCTCGTCATGTAAAGACTTTTCAGCTTGACCCAAATCGCAATTGCCAACTTCTCTTTTGAAACTTCTCGATAAACTCTATCACCTAGGCTCAAGATCAAGGCGATGTGAGCCTTGTCAAGAAGATCCTTCTTTTCCTTGTCTGGGAGAGTACTCAGAAGATTCTTCTCTCCGACGAGCGCTTCTTCAAGCCCTAAGTGCATCTGAAGAGCCATCATTTTTAATCGCCATAAACTGAAATCATTCTTACCATTAAACTTCTCAATGTCATATTTCATGGAAGCCATCTTGCAAGCTCTGATACCACTTGTGAACTCACGAGCAACCCCAAATGAAATATGAACAATTCTAATACAAAGCAAACTAGTCAAAATACCATGAACACAGGCCAAGATTTCTGGAAAAAAATCTCTCACGCTTTATTGAATACCACTTGTTCTGATTTGAGCAGTGATTTTGAGTTAAATTTGAGTTATAACTTGAGTTGAAGTTGTAACTTGAGTTTGTGTTTGAATTTACACATTTGAATTATGATTTAAATTGAGAATCTATTTGAGTTTGTGTTTGGGTGGGTCAAAACTTAAATTTATATTTATATAGTATTTTAATAAAAACTCAATGGTGATAAAAAATTTTAATAGGGTATATAGATGGGATTTTATTCGTCTTTTCGTTGTGAATGCATAGAAAAAAATCATCTCAATCAGAATTAAAACGAAAAAGTTATGGTATTTTTAAAAATAGAAAAAATATTGTTCATTAGCTTGAGTTCGAGTATATGAACTCGAATTGAAGGGGAAACTTGAACTCGAGTTTAGTCCTAAACTCAAGTTCAAACTCAAATTGTACAAAAAAAATGAACTTAAAAAAAATTGTAACTAGAGTTTAAACTTTTTCTGAATTTCATTGTAAAAGAACAACCCTTTATTTATTTATTTATTCATTTTTATCCATTTTTCTAGCCTTAAGAGGATTATCATATTTTAAAATATCTCTCAATTTTTAAAATAATTTAAAATATCCCGCGATTTATAAAAAATAAATCAAAATATTCTTTCTATCCACTTACGTCTGTAACCCTAAAAGAATGTTGACGTGACACTCATTTTAAGACATAAAACATCTTAAAACTAAAAAGGAATAATTAGAAATATAATTAACAATTCAAAGAATAATTATGAGCCGTTTAGTTCACTGATTCGAGTTTTTAATTTAAGTTTAGATGTGATTTTATATGAGAATTTTTTACTGTAATAAAATTTAAATTCTAAACTCAAATCGAATCGTGAAATTAACAAGACTTTATTATTAACAATTCAGAAACCCAAAGTTTTAGAAAAAATAATACACCTGAAATCTCTTATCAAAACCCACTCAAACTTTGAACAGCAAACCGGTCTCCAAAGTCCACCCCCACCTCTCGACGGTGTAGTCCCTTTTCTAACTACGATCAAGTCACTTGCGTCCACAGTCCAGTGCAGCGACAAGATGTTGAACACAGGCATTCTGTCTGACTTAATCTTCTTCACGGCGTCGTCCTTGGGGAGTCGAGATTTGGCCAATGATGACAGTGTAGACCTCTGATGATTCTAAGGAGTCGAGGGAGTGAATGAGAGAGGGAGAGTGATGTTTTTTTCTTGTACAAATCTTTTTTTTTTTTTGGCTTCACAGATCTGGTTTGTTTTTTCTTTTGCAGATATGGTTTGTGTTTCCGTTTACAGATATAGTTTTTTTTTTTTAATTGTGCATTTCTAAATTTTGAGATGTTTAAATGAGATTAGATTAGATTTGTAAATCCAGTGGCACACTTAGAGTGTGTCAAGAAGCTTAGATGGGATTAGTACAGGTTATGTGTTAGGGATAGTTTTATCTTAACAATTTGTAACATGGGTATTGTTCATTTTGCCGATTCAATTCGAGTTTTGTTACAGTAAAAAATTTTTAAAAATAATTACATTTAATTTTTTTATTGCAGTAAAAAATTTTTACATAAAATCATATCTCAACTCAAATCATTAAACTAAACCGGACCATAATTATTTTTTGAATTATTAATTATTTTTTGAATTATTTTTTTTAGTTAAATTTAAGATATTTTATGTTTTAAAATGAGTGTCACCTCAACATTTTTTAGGATTATAAAGGTAAGTGGATGAAAATAATATTTTGACTTATTTTTTTATAAAGAATGAGATATTTTAAATCATTTTTAAAAATGAGAAACACTTCACGAGACATTTATAAAAATAATCCTCCTATTTAAACGCAAAAGGCTAGAAAAATGGATAAAAACAAAAAATAAATAAATAAATAAAATCCGCCGATCAGTGGAATTGAACCCTTCACATAAAACAAGACACAGACCACTTCTTCCAACAAACTCATTTACACGCTGTTGACAGTTTTAAGTTTTAAAAGTAACAAAACATATAAGAAAGAGTCCCACATTGAAAAATTATGAGAATATCTTCAATTCCCCTATATAAGGATTTTGGGGTTCTTGATTCACGTGTATGCTCTCTCTTCAAAGAATATTTTTATAGGCTTTTATTGTTTTTGCTTAAAATTTACTCTTTTCTGTTCATACCAAAACCAAAAATGATCAGTGAGCAGTCGCAACCACCTCCTATTCATCGGATCGATGCAGACGACGACGACGACGACAACGTTAAACAGCTCAAACAATGTTCTTCTCTCTACTTGGCTTTACAGGTAATTATTTTATTCTAATCACTCAATTAATTGCTAATGTTCTTCTCTCTACTTGGCTTTACAGGTAATTATTTAATTCTAAGCACTCAATTAATTGCTATTATAATATAAAGAGTTTTAAACCCTAAAACGCTAAACCTTGATTTCTTTTCTTTCAGGATTGTCTTATAAAGACCAATAGGAACTGGAAATCCTGCCAAATGGGTATTTTTTTTCTGGATCAAAAACTAACTTTTTTCGGAAACCCATGTATTGTAATTGCGTTTTTTAAGTTATTTGATTTTTTTTTCTTCTTTATGTTGTTCAAATTGCTCTTAACAGAAGTTCAAGCTTTGAAATCTTGCAATGAGAAGAAGAAAGACAGAGAAAAGTGAGATATGACAAACTAGAGGGAGAGTGTGATCGTGATTCATTCAAGATTCTGCATTTTTTAATTGGTTTTTTGGCACTGTATTTTCTCAATCAACTAATAAAATAAAATAAATTGTTGAGATTTTGCTGTCGTTTGAACTTTGAAGTGCTTATATTCATTCAACTGTTATACTCAAGTTGATGTTTGTCTCTCTTTAGAATTGTCGTTTCACTTGTCATTTTTCTACTCAATGACACGGCGTCTTGATTTTTAAGCGTAATGTTAATGTCTTGTCGTTTTTGTTTTTTATATTATCGTCGTTTTCATTTGTGGTCGGCTGCTTCTCAAACTTTTCTCGTTTCTCGGTTTGAGGTTGTTTTCTATTTATATTTTTTTGTTGTAATCTGATTTTGTTTCGCTTTCTTAAAATGTTTTGTCGTTTTTTCTTCTAAATTGTTGTTATCGTTTCTGTATGATGTCCTTTTTTCTTCTAAATTGTTGTTATCGTTTCTGTGTGATGTCGATTTTTGTTTTAAGTTGTTCTTGTCGTTTTTTCCTTTAAATTCTTGCTATCGTTTCTTTGTCGTTTCTGTATGATGTCGTTTTTGTTTTAAATTGTTCTTTCCTTGTCTCTGATGTTGGCAAACCTTATATAATATAATGTCATCTTTTTATATTTACTGTCTGTGATGTTATATTTTCTACGTTTATGCCGTCTTTCGTTGTTGTTTCCATGTTTATCGAGGTTTTTTTTTTCTCCTTTCTCAGTTTGTTGTCCTTTTTTAGTTTTAATTGTTGTTGTCGTTTAGAGTCCAATTTCGTTTGCTTTTTTTTTTTTTTAAACATAAGTTTGTCGCTTGCCAGTCTAACATCCTTCTAAACCTCTTCATTTATCCTTTCTAAATTCTGCTATTTATCTTCCTAACCTTGATGTGGGATTAAAATTATATTGTCGTTTTCCTTTTTGGTTGCTGTTGTCGTTTATCTATGTGATGTCGTTTTTGCTGTTAAATGGTCCTTGTCGTTTTTGTTTTTATTGCTGCTGTCGTAGGTCTGACCACTGATGTTGCATTCCTTTTCTTAAAATGTTTACTAGTTGTTAGTCTGATGCACTTCTGTATGTTGTTGTTTTTCTTTTCTCATATCTGTTATGGCATAGTCCAATGTTGACTGTCCTTTTCTTTTTAATTAATTGGTTTGGTTGTTTATCTGTGCGATGTTGTTTTTTGTCTTAATTGTTCTTTCTTTATTATTATTGTCGCGGTAATGTATTGTTGGTATCTTCTTTTAAAAACTAAAAAAAAAAAAAAAAAAAAAAAAAAACTTCAGCTACTTGGCCAGTTTTGAAGGATTTTGCTCTATCCTTAAGTAATGATTCTAAACTACAACCTTTTTTTTTTTTTTTTTTGTAAACTTCAGCTACTTGGCCAGTTTTGAAGGATTTTGCTCTATCCTCTAAGTAATGATTCTAAACTATAATCTTTCTGAACCACTGAAATGCAAGATTATTGCCCTATTCTACAATATAAAGAAATCCCTTGCAGAGAATGATAAACTAATGGCGTTGAGGAAAAAGAGGTTATTATTATGTCTCAACATCATAAACCGACAACAACATACATCACTCACACTGCTGGTCTTCCCAGAAAGGCAGACTACATTAGTAGGAATTATTTTACAAAAGTTACAAACTGAGTGATGAAAATTTAACGGACCGCTCAAGGCTTCAGAGGGAAGCATTCCCCGGAATAAACTTGACCGAAACGCTGTTGACGCAGTGGCGTTCATCCGTCGGAGTTTTGAACCCCTCGCCTTTGAAAACGTGGCCCAAGTGCCCTCCACAGGCTGCACATGTGATCTCAGTTCTTCTCCCATCCGGATCCGGCTGAAAAAAAAAACAGAAAATGGTTGTCAATCAATTATCACACTAATTTGTTAAAACGAAATTTGTTCGAGGAAAACTCAATGAACAAGCAACGGAAACCCACGGAGCGATTTATAGCTCCAGGCAGGCCCTCAAAGAATGCAGGCCAACCGCAGCCAGAGTTGAATTTGGTTACGGACTTGTAAAGTGGAATGTCACAACCACCGCAATTGTAAACCCCTTCTTCAAAGAACTTGTCGTATTTCCCGGTGCCTTTCTGCCTGCATAGGCATATAGCTTAAACACTAGTTAATTGATGCTACAAACTAGTAACAAAAGGCAGAACTTAAACATTAAAAACATAATTAACTGGCGTGTTTAGGTTGTTCCTAAGCATGTTTCAACTTATCAAGTACAGACAAAGTTATGCCAAGAGCTCAGAACTGCTTTAGCTCTCCTTTCTTCAGGAAAAAAGGGGCATACTTTACACTTTACCAAATAGTTTTCCAAGACCAACATAGATAGAGCCATAGAGAACCTTCCTCGGGAAAAAAAAATACTAACAATTTAAAAAAAAAACATTGATATAGGACATAGAAATGAGTTTCATTGAACCCGTTTGGTAATGTTTTCAAAATTATTTAGTTTTCAGTACAAAAGTAAAAATGAGATTGTTTTGATAATCATTCTGAGACCGATTCTAAAATTACATTTGGTTAGTTTTTTAAGAAATTATTTTGAGTACAATAAAAAAATGAAATCGTGTTTGATTATAATTATTAATTAATACATTATAACATTGTTGATAAATATTAAAAAATAAAAACAGAAAAGGGAAAACAACTTTCAATCATTTTTTAATTTTTTCACAAAAATCATTCTCACTGTTTTTTACTTTTATTTTCGTTTTCAAAACATTTGCTAAACAAACACGATTTGTAAACCGTTTTCATTTTTGTATCTCAAAAAACGTGCAAAAACGTTTTTAAAAATAATCTGAAACCAATTCCAAGCGCACCCAATTATATCAAGCAAGGAAAGCCTGCCATTATGTTGTGCACAGTTCAATTCCTGAACAAAAATCTTCCACACTTATCATCATTTTTGCTTCTTTAGAAAAAGCGCCATGGAAGGAGGGGTGTTCAGCGAATCCAATTCGTGCATTTTCGGCTTAAATTACAACCTATCCACATATTTGTGTTTTTGAAATTTGCATCTAATCCAGTCTGCACTTGGCATATTAATTTATCCAATCTAATCCGCATCAGTGTGGACTAAATCGGTTGCTTGTGACTGGTTTCGGACCTAAGCCCCAATGTTAAATTTTTTTACTTTCTTTTTTTTATCTGAACAATTTTCCTTGTGAAAAAAGACGTGTTTAATAACTTACTAAAATCAAACTATAGATCTAGATTAGAAATAGTATTCTACACTCAAAACCAGTCAAACATACTTCTGACAATAAAACTAAAACTTATAAGTGAAAGAGTCATAAACTTCTGGTTGTTATACAAAATTTCAACAAATCCAATCCCCACTTTACAGATTGATTTAGATCAATTCAATCATGTAATCAGTTACGGTAACAGAAGATTATATCCACTTACGCACAAATTCATTAAAAAACTTTCAGCAAAAAGAAAAAAAAAATCATTAAAACTCATTATCTCAATGCATGATTAGATATCAACATAGTGAAAACATGATAAAAAAAGATGGGAATTTTTACTCTGTTCCTTTCTGACGAAGAATCCAAAACTGTTCAGGAGAGAGAATCGCTCGCCATTCTTCCTCTGTCTTCTGAACCGAGCCAGGTGTTGCAGCCGCCATTCCTATAAGAATCTCACTCCCAACTCCACAAACCCAGTTAGATGCGATTCGATTCGTTTTCTCGGGAAAATATGCTCTCTACAATTAACCGGAAAATGAACCTGGACAGAAAATCCTCTTTTGTAAGGAAATCCGCAATTGATTATTTCGTTGGACACGTGGCATCAAAGTGGTCCCTCCTTGACTTGTTTCCGTATTTATTTAGGCCCCGTTCATTTCGCTAATTCGAGTTTAGAATTCGAGTTTTGCTACAGTAAAAAGCTCTCACAAATAATCACATCTAATTTTTTTACTACAGTAAAAAACTCTCACATAAAATCACATCTCAACTCGAATTAAAAACTCAAATTAGCGAACTAAACAGGCCCTCACTTCTTTTTTTTCCTCTCTTGCCACGTATCATTCCACTTTTTAATAAAATTAAAGCATATTATTAGCGAAATTTTTTTATATCATGTATTATATTAAAATATGTTTTTAATATTGTGTTCTTTATAAATATCAAGTAAGCAAATTTGTACCTTAAGGAATTTTTTGAGACATAAAATATCAAATTTATCTTTATTAATAATTTCTCATTTAATTAACCAAATGATAAATTGCAAACTAATCAATCAAATGAGAAATTATTACAAGCTAAACAATCAAATGAGAAATTATTACAAGCTAATCAATCAAATAGAAAATTATTAAGAAAAAGAGGTTTAATTTGAATTTCTTTAATAATTTTTTTAATTAATAAATTTGAATTTAGAATTTCTTTGATTTTAGGCTGAGGTATAATTGTTACTCTGGCGATTAATTAGAATTTACTTGTCTACTTTTATAAAATTGTTACTCTATTGGACTAAATATAGTCAAATTCATGCCTTATTATTAGATTTTATAATATTACTATTTGTTTTTTTTTTGTTATATATAAATGCATACTTGTTTACATGTAGGAAATTCGTGCATTTGGTTGGTAGATTTGAATCATGATTTTGTAGTTCGCTACAGTATTTTTTCTTATAAAAAACACACATAAATTAAAAATTATTTTAAATCATGTTCTTAAATTCATGAACCAAATGTTTGAGCAATCATGTGATCCAAGCATAACATGAGATACAAAACAAGTTCTCAAAACCTAAAAGGCCAAATTAAATACAGTCCGACTAGTTTTTGTTCAAGAATAGCGAAACAATGTCAACAACAACAAGTCTTAATCCCAACTTAATTGGGGTTCGCTATATGAATTTCACTTTTCTACACGGCTCTGTTCAAAATTAAACTTTCCTGAAGGCCTAGATCTAGAATGTTTTTCCTAACAACTTCGGTCCACGTAATTCTTGGTCTACCCCTCCCTCTCTTAGTATTAGGTATAAGAATGTCCTCTCAAGCACGAACTGGTGCTTCTAGCGGTCTACGTTAGACATGCCTGTACCAACTCAAGCGGCCTTCGCGCACCTTATCTTCTATTGGTGTTACACCTACTTTACTACGAATAACTTCATTCCTTATGCGATCCATTCTCGTATGGCCACTCATCCATCTTAACATACGCATTTCTGCCACAATTATCTTAGATACATGTTGTCTCTTAATGGTCAAACATTCACTACCATATAACATAGCTGAGCGGATTACAGTCCTATAGAACTTTCCTTTCAATTTAATAGGCATCTTGTCATCACATAAAACTCCCGTAACATTCTTCCACTTAACCCACCATGCCTTAATCCTATATTGAATATCCTCTTTTATATCTCTTTCTTACTGCACTATAGACCCAAGGTACCTAAACTCCTAGAAGCCACAATCTCCACACCACCTAAAGAAATTCCATCACTCTGATTACTTGAATTACTAAACCTACAATGCATGTATTCAGTTTTCGTCCTACTTAACTTAAATCCCTTCGTCTCGAGAGTCTGTCTGTATAATTCTAACTTACGGTCAACTCCTTCCTTATATTAACTATCTCATCCGCAAAAAACATACACCAAGGAACTCTATCTTGGATTTTTCTTGTCAACTCATCCATCACGATGGTGAAAAGATAAGAACTAAGAGCAGATCCTTGATGAAGGCCGATCCAAATGGAGAACTCTGCCGTGTAGCCTCCAGCAGTTCTTACACTCGTGACCACCCTATCGTACATGTCCTTAATTACCTTAATATACCTCACATGCACTCCTATCTTTTCTAACACCCACTATAAAACTTCTCTCGACACCCTATCATATGGCTTTTCTAAATCTATAAAGATCATATGTAGGTCCGTCTTGGCTTCTCTGTACCTTTCCATCAGCATCCTAAGAAGAAAAATGGCTTCTGTGGTTGATCTGCCTGGCATGAAGCCAAATTGGTTACCTGATATGGTAGTTGTGGCTCTTAATCTCCTTTCGATAACTCTCTCTCAAAGTTTCATAGTGTGGTTTATTAACTTTATGCCCCTATAAAATTGAGGTACATCAATTACCGACTGCAAGATCATTTAAAAGTATCAAAATGACAAAAAGAACTCGCATTAGCATCCGCTTTTAATTAGAGTGACTATGAATTGGAAAGAAAAAAAATGGAATTGAGAACCAACACAAACGTTGGAGAAATCCTTGAGGCTTATGTGGCAGAGATTGTACACATCTCTGTTAATATTTTGATTTTTCATTGATGTAGTACAATCTGAAGCTTGCAAGTTGATTATAAAGTTCTGCTTTTGCTAGCGGGACAACATATCTTTCCATGACAATATAACACGGTCTTATTTAGTTCGTCGATTTAAATTTTTAATTCGAATTAAGATGTGACTTTATTTGAGAGTTTTTAATTGTAACAGAAAAAATTAAATGTAATTTTTTGTGAAAACTTTTGTACTAAAATTGAAATTGAAAACTCGAATCATTAAAATAGACAAACTGGACCATGTAACATAGATACAATCCACTAATCAACAACATAGATAAAATACGAATGATACACAACAAAACTCAAGAGAATAAAATTTAAAGCCAACAATTAACAACAATAGTGTTGCGTAAAAATTTGTGTCTAGTTGTTAACTAAAGCTCACTTTTGTTAACAATGCATAGGAGCAAGTTTACTTGCCAACCACCAGAGGATGAGATTTTAAAATGGTTAACGTAGTTGAGTACTAAGGTATCAGGTAAGTCATGAGAGCTACCCATGCTCAAAAGATCTGAAGCTTTCAACCAAATTTTCGTAGCGGCTTCTAATATACGAGCATCTTGATAAATCTGATTACAACATTCTTTCACAGGGTCGAGTTTCTCACAAGCATCAAGCAACTCGGAAGAATCCACAGTACACCCAAATTCATCATCTTATACTCGGCAGAATGTCATTCTTTCACAAGGTCGAGTTTCTCACAAGCATCAAGCAAAATTTCCTCAGAAATAGTAAAATCCACTATAATTCTTACGTGTTCTTATTGTTTTATTGATTTTAATTGTGCTTTAGATCATTAAATTCACGCAAACCATTTAGAAATTCGTTATTATTCTGTTGACACACATCCTGATAAACCTGATTACAACATTCTTTCACAGGGTCGAGTTTCTCACAAGCATCAAGCAACTCGGAAGAATCCACAGTACACCCAAATTCATCATCTTATACTCGGCAGAATGTCATTTGCATCTTGGTCAATTAAAATCTGTTCACTATCCAACAAGTAGTTTGGCAGTGATTCAGTTCAATGCGAACGAATTGGTATCTTTAATCTATTGACCAATGAGAATAGCAAGAGTGGCTTCTAAGCCAGGCCTAAAGTTCAACACACATTCCTGCACAAGGAGTTCACCACCGTCGCCAGAAGCAACCAGTAACCATAATTATGGGTATGTTGTCTAGGAACCACCGGTATGTGGCCGGTAACTGACAGTATCCAGGCGGTAACTAGTAGTATCCAAGTCGGTAACCAGCAGTATATTGGCGGAAACACCGATTAGCAGCAGTACAGCCGTCACATTGCCGGAATATCTAAAAATTCAGCAATTCACAAAAATCCAATAAAAATTATAACAAATACACAAAAATCCACCAGAATCACAATCAGGAAAAAGAAGAAAAAAGAAAGATATGGCCTTCAATTTGGAATCTCCTTCACACGGCCACCGCACGAGGGGATATCTCCGGTGAGATCTCCTCCACGCAGATATCTCCGAATCTCTGCCGTCATAGATCTCCAACATTGTGATGGAGGAGATCTCTGGATTTCCTCTCTGCGACGGAGGAGATCTTCGAATCTCCATCATGAGTGGAGGAGATCTCCTCAAATCTCCTTTGTGCGATGGAGGTGCGACGCAACACCGAAAAAAACACCGCAAAATCTCCATGAGCGGATCTGTGCATTGATGGCTCCGTGCTGATGGAAAGAGAATCCTGAGTTCAAAGTCTGCGATGAAAGACACAACGATCATCTCCACCGGAATCACCAACAAACTCCTCGCACGGCCTTGCGATTCCGCCGAACCTCGGTGGAGATGAGACAATGGAGAAGATGGAAGCTGCTTCCTATGCGAGAGAGACAAGAGGACGAAAGAGATAAAGCCCTAAGTAATTACAAGGGTAAAAAGGTCTTTTTACTTAATAAAATCTTGTTCATTTTATTTATTTAAATTTTTAATTTTAAATTTTTACAGTTAAAAATTTTTAAAAAATATTAAATTTAATTTTTTTTACTACAATTAAAAACTCTACTAAAAATACTCGAATTTACTTAAAAATTTTCCATTGCAGTTTTTGCAATGGTTTTGAAGTCTAGGGCATAAGTCGATCCACACTGAGGAAGCGTGGCAGCCCGCATAAATATCTCTTGTTGGCTAGGCTAAGGCCTAGGCCCAATATCAGCTCAATTAGCCCAGACTTCCAAAATGACGCCGTTTCGATAGTCCAATTTGAAGAGGAGCGCCTCTTCTTCTTCTTCAACTACGAATTTTTTCGATCCCCCACTGAAGAACAGGAATAATTACAGACTACAGAAAAGAGAAAAAGTACGAGAAAAAACCAGTTCTTTCATGGAAAAGGCTCTGAATATGACCTAGAAGTAGAAGAAGAAGAAGAAGAAGAGGAAGAGTGAAAATGGAGGACGCTGGATTTGGGAAGAAATCAGGGCCAGGCTCAGCAACCGGAGGGCTCGTATCGCAGCAAGCATTCAATGACGCTCGGCCGCTTTTCTCTCCGTCTCCTTCTCCTTCTCCGCAAGCGCCGCCTTTTCCGGGCGCTTCTCCTCTCCGATCTCCCAGGTTTCTCAGCTCCGAACTCCGATCAGCTTCGTCGCTTTCTTTTCTCGATTTTCGCTCTGGAATACTTAATGGAATGATTGTATATGCGTTATGGTGATTGATTAGCCCTAATTGTTCTCCAGGCCCGTTGTCCAGTCTCCCCCTGGTCGGAGCGATGGACAAGGATCGCTCTTCAAGAACAATGGCGGCCAAAAGCCGCTGCCTTCTGGGGTCACATCGCCTGCTTTCAAGGTTTCTCGATGGCAAGGCGGTAGAAGACCCAATTCGCCTTCGTTTCCTTCGCGAGGAGAAGATTACTCAAGAAATTCCGGTCAAGGTTTCCCTAGAAGGTAACTCCGAACTACTTTTTTTTGTTTTTCGTTTGATTGTTTCGTTTGTTTCGTTTGGATTTTGCGCTGTGCTGATACGCGAATTGCTTCTAGAAACAATCTTTCTGGCGAGAACTTTCGTCCTCCTCCCGTTGGAACTGGACCAGTACGGTAAGATTTCATTTTCTTACTTCTTTTCATTCTTGAGATACTCGGTATTGTTGTTTAGATTGGTTTGTTGATAATTTGCAGTCAATTTGTTCCTCCGAGAGCTCATTCACCTGAGCTGGGTTCAAGGAACAATCTTTCTCCTGAGGGTTTTCGTCCTGCTTCTATTGGAGCTGGGCCTGTACGGTAAGATTTTGTGCTTGTGAGTTTGTTTTCCTTCTTATTTCTGATTCTATTTACCAGGTATTTGAAATCTTGCAGTTCTTAGATTTGGTTGTTAATTATTGTAGTCACTTAACTCCTCCAAGAACTCAATCGCCGGAGTTGGCTTTTAAAAGCAACCAGTTTGTCGAGGCGGCTTTTCGCCCTTCTTTTGCTGGAGCTGCACCTACACGGTAAGTCTGTATGTCCGTGTCATATGTATATGTATGCTTATGCACATTTAGATGAACCCATCTTGTTGCTGTTGAAAAACGTTACACATGAATCGAGGCGGCTTAGATTTGGTTGTTAATTATTGTAGTCACTTAACTCCTCCAAGAACTCAATCGCCGGAGTTGGCTTTTAAAAGCAACCAGTTTGTCGAGGCGGCTTTTCGCCCTTCTTCTGCTGGAGCTGCACCTATACGGTAAGTCTGTATGTCCATGTCATATGTGTATGTATGCTTATGCACATTTAGATGAACCCATCTTGTTGCTGTTGAAAAACATTACTCTCATGAATTGAGGTGGCTTAGATTTGAATGTTAATTATTGTTGTCACTTAACTCCTCCAAGAACTCAATCGCCGGAGTTGACTTTTAAAAGCAACCAGTTTGTTGAGGCGGCTTTTCGCCCTTCTTCTGCTGGAGCTGCACCTATATGGTAAGTCTGTATGTCCGTGTCATATGTGTATGTATGCTTATGCACATTTAGATGAACCCATCTTGTTGCTGTTGAAAAACATTACTCTCATAAATTCGGCTTGGATTCTTGGAACTCTGTGCATCTTGTTTGATACCAAGGCTAGTGAATATAGTTGGTCACTTTTTTTTTTAAATATAAACAATGCTAACTTTATGCTTTTGCTGCCTGGCTGCTCACGACAGTTGATCATCCTGTTGATGTATGATGTATCTTTCGTTTTACTAAAATAGATCACCTAATGTTGCCCTGCATGGTTTCTTCTTGGATATCATTGCACTGCAGAATTTTACTTTGTTCAATGCTTATCTTTTCTTCTTTTTGCACACCATTTTGTTTCTTGATGAAGCTTCTTTTTCTTTTTTCTTTTTTTTTTTTTAAACAGGCCCGCTCCATCCTCCTATTCATTAGATGGACAGCCCAAGTCACCACGTAATTATGTCAGTTTGCAGGCTACACAGGATCGACCTTCAGTCTCGTCTTATATAGGATCTTATGATTCTGAAAGAAGTCATTTTGATGTTGTTCAAGTCACAGATCGTACAAGATCCTCTACTCCACCATCTGCGAATGAAGTTTTCCGTGAAAGTTCTCATTTTCCTCAAAACAATGCAAAAAGGTAACCTGCATAAACTGAAGCACATGACTAATATTTCTAATTACCTTTCTAGTTTTTTGTTATAGTTTTTATATTTTAGGTTCTGGGGCAATAATCTATTTGGATAACTGTAAAATAATTTACCTAAAATGAGGAAAAATACGTTGCTTTCATTTTTTTTTTTTTTTTTTTGATGAAATACCTTTAGTCCTGTTATAGAATAACGCGGCATGGTTTGAAACTTAGAGTTCCCCTTTCCGTCTAGAGTAATTGGCTCTTTTGAGAAGTACTCAATAACATTTTGTTGAAATAGAAATGTTTTTTTTTTTACAAAGAGCAGCAGAAATTGAGCCAAGAAAGTGCTGTTATAATTTGGTACGTCATAAAATATTTTTCACCAGCAATTGAGTGCATCACACATGTTGATAGACACATAAATCATGTTTACTCTTTAAGGGGATTTTGGTACATGGACGTCTAAAGAATCCCACCCTTGAAGGAGTGGGGGGAAAGAGGGAAAAAAAAAAGTCTAAGTGAGTCTTATTTGTGCTTCCTCCCCAGGCCTTCTTTATCTCCTTCTGCATTGGGTACTGATTCAAATGTTAACTTTAGTACTCATGATTCTCAAGCTTCTCGGAGGTCTTTGCCACATGCAAACAATACTCTTTCTGAAGCTGCTGCAACCAATCCCACCAGCTTCCAGCTTACGAAAAGATCCAGATCACCCCCTCTAAATTCCAGCTATCAAGTCACTAAGGGAAGCTCCTATGATATTCAGGATGCTGATCGGTGAGATTTTGAATGGGTTAATTTTATTCATCATTAGGTTCTAGTATATTTTTGTTATGTTTCAGAATATATTGATACCATTTGCAGAGAAATGCAAGCCAAGGCAAAGAGATTGGCCCGCTTCAAGGTTGAACTAGGAGAAAAGGCACAGAGCAGTGTTGATGCTACGGATATAAAGATTTCGACCATTCAGCATGAACTGTCTATAGTTGGAAGGAACAAATTAAGTTTAGAACATTCTACAGAATTGGCTGAACATTTTGCTAGTGGCGGTGCTATATCTGAGCATGAAGGCTCAAGGTCATCTAGTGTTATTATCGGTTTATGTACAGATATGTGTCCGGGTATGTCTCTGAACTTCGTAAGTAGAGCTAGCTTGTGAACTAAAATCTAAATGATAAATTGTTGCTACTTGCAATGCTGAGGTCTTGAATTCAGTTTCTAAAAGTTACAAGAAAATAGTACTTCTACAAGAATTCTGTGTGTTTGACTCCTTAATTTTAGTTCTGTCAATTTATCATATTGATTATCGTATAGCTAGTAGTAACTTCCCTCTACTATGGATTTCTTATGAAAATTCATTTTTTCTCCTTTAAACATGGTTCTTTGCTCCAGAATCGGAAAGGATCTCGCGAGAGAGAAAAGGGGATCTTGACCAGTTTGAACGCTTGGATGGGGATAGAAATCAAACCAACAAATATCTTGCTGTTAAAAAGGTAGTGTTTTGCATTCTCTGTGTTTTATATTAAACTGGCTGTTACATTTTAGCAGAAATACTTAAAGGCTTACCCTACTAATAGGTTTTAATATCCCGTTACCTTTGTTTTGTTGCAGTATACTAGAACAGCTGAGAGGGAAGCTAACTTGATAAGACCAATGCCTGTTCTGCAGAAAACAATTGACTATTTGCTCAATTTGCTTGATCAACCTTATAATAACAGGTTTCTTGGCATATATAACTTTTTATGGGATAGGATGCGAGCAATTAGAATGGATTTGAGAATGCAACACATTTTTGACCAAGGTGCTATTACTATGCTGGAGCAAATGGTATGTATTGATGTAGCAAGTCATAAAGCAACTTTAGTTTTAGGATAAAAGGACTGCAACTGTATTGCATTCATGATGAAACTAGATGATAGAATCTCAAAATAGACTTTTAATCTCGTAGCTTTCTTGCTTTCATGAAGAACCAGCCTTTCATTGTGTTTAGTTGGTTAGTGGCAGTACACTTGTCGTGACTTCTAGATAAGGAACTTTGTTTCGTATTAATCCAGTGTCAGATGTTCATTTTAGAATTTTTCCAGCAGCACTTGACATGCTTGTTCTCTTTATTCCAGTTGGAGGCTTGAATATGTTTGGTAATTGTGCAAAGCCTGGTCTTTCACACACTGTTTAATATATCTGATTGTTTTTGGTTTGTTTCAGATAAGACTTCACATAATTGCCATGCATGAATTATGTGAATACTCAAGGGGAGAAGGCTTCTCTGAGGGTTTTGATGCGCACCTGAACATTGAACAGATGAATAAAACATCAGTTGAGTTGTTTCAACTGTATGATGATCACAGAAAGAAAGGGATATCCATTCCCACGGAGAGAGAATTTCGAGGGTATTATGCGCTTCTCAAGCTAGACAAGCATCCTGGGTACATAGTAAGTCATCTGCAGCAGCTACTCAATTGTACAGGTTTCATATTGTTGTTGTCTATGAAAATAAGTCATTCTTACTAGGTTGAACCAGCAGAGCTTTCACTTGATCTTGCAAAGATGACTCCAGAGATAAGACAAACGAAAGAGGTGCTGTTTGCACGTAATGTGGCAAGGTTGTTACTCCTCATTGATGTATTTCCAGAAACCATACAATCCATTGTCTAAGCATTGAATTGTTTTGCTTTTTCAGAGCCTGTAGAACTGGAAACTTTATTGCCTTTTTTCGGCTGGCAAGGAAAGCAAGTTATCTTCAAGCATGCTTAATGCATGCTCACTTTGCTAAGGTATAAGCAATTTTAACATTGATCTCTAGACTTTGCTAGCTTATTTCTTCAGTTTTTTTGCCCAATAACAAATAACACATCCTCATAGGTCGTCATGTTTTCAAAATTGTTGTGTATGTTGGATTTTTTCTGTTGGATCTTATTTGTTTGTATGAGCTTACATAAGCATTTTTGCACTTATGCATGATGTAGTAATTCGCAGTTTTATTATTTCTGTTCTATTTGAGCAGTTACGAACACAAGCACTTGCTTCTCTACATGCTGGACTTCAGAATAATCAAGGTCTACCTGTTAGCCACGTTGCTAAGTGGCTAGCAATGGAGGTACATTTTTTCTTGACCTGTCCTGACCTGACTTGTTTAAGGCTGTATGTATTCTGTTCTTTATCCTACGTTAATATTCATGGTAACTGAAACTAGGATGAGGACATGGAAAGCCTTTTGGAGTATCATGGTTTCCTGATAAAGGTCTTTGAAGAGCCATATATGGTGAAGGAAGGACCATTTCTCAACAGCGATAAGGACTATCCCACCAGGTGTTCTAAACTTGTTGATCTTAAAAAATCAGGACTGATATTTGAGGATGTTTCGCTTTCTACTCAAGTCATATCACCTACTAAAGCACCGGACAAAATTCAGATGACCAAGACAACTGATAAAGAACTAAAGGTTTTCCCGTCTGATGAAAAGGAAAGATCTTTCCAGAACACCTCATCCGTTGAAGTTTTTAGTCCCGTGCATGCGGTTGATGAAGAAATGGCAGATTATGAAGTTGTTCCATCCCCAAAAGAGCCCAAAAAAATGCAGCCAATAGCTGAAATTTCCATATTTAGTCAGCAGCGTAAAGATGAGCATCAGTTGCCTGGTTTCTATCCTCTGTCGTGGGATTCCTCCTTGTCTAAACCCTTGCCTAGCAAAGTTAGTATTGAGGAAAAGCCAAACTATGATAGTTCTTTCAGCATCTCTCCACAGATATACATGCATTCTGACAGAAAAGAAATGTCATTGCAACTTGTTTCAAAGACAACTCTGCAAGATAGACTTCCCGATATTCCATATACTCATACTGTGGAGAATCCAGTGCCCCAAGATATAGTTGATGAGTTGGAAGATGAAGAACCTTCGGATGTCCTCCAGGAAATTGAAAATGAGGATGTTATGGCAGACTATCAACGTGAAGAAATTGCTGAGGCAAAACTCAAGTTGATACTAAGGTCATGGAAGAGACGTGCTTCAAGGAAGAGGGAGTTGCGACAGCAAAGGCAGCTTGCTGCAAATGCTGCACTGGATTCATTACCATTGGGGCTGCTGTTTCAACCGAAACAAGACGTAAGCTTTTTGATATACTGCATGTTATATAACAATGCATGCACTGGCATGATTCGCATATTATATTTCGCTTCATCCTACACCCCATTTACTAGTTGAAGTAATTCTCTCAAACTTGATCCTTTGTTATCCAAGTCTTTTATACCTTTATTTATTTATTTGTAGCCACCCAGCACAGCTGAGGAGTTTGACATTGATCATGTTCTAAGGGAGAGATATTCAAAACATGAACAATCTTGGTCAAGATTGAATGTTTCAAAAGAAATAGCTGGTATATTAAGCAGAAGAAACCCTGATGCTAAATGCCTTTCTTGGAAAATTATTGTATGTTCTCCAAATCCAGAAGAAGCTGAGATGGGTGAATGCAGCCAAACCGCCCATTCGCAAATGGGTTCATGGTTGCTGTCAAAACTCATATCTTCTAGCAAAGCTGATGACGATTTGGTAATTTCATATCCTGGACTATCAATTTGGAAGAAATGGATTCCCGGTCAATCGTTTACAGATATGACCTGCTGCTTGTCTGTAGTCAAGGAAGCAAATTTCAATAATCTGACGGATACTGTGTCTGGTGCAAATTCTGTTTTGTTCCTTACAAGTGATAGCATCCCTTGGAATTTTCAAAAAGCTCAGCTCCATAAACTTTTGAAGTCGATACCTTCTGGTTCTTGCTTGCCTCTTCTAATCTTAAGCGGCTCATTCAAGGATGAGTTTTCAGATCCTTCCTCCATTATAGTGGATGAATTAGGTCTCCATGACATGGACAAGTCACGAATAAGTATTTTTCTGGTTGTTTCCCTAACCAAAAACCAGCAAGTAGAATCTTTGGATGGGTTTTTTAGCGACAGCCGGTTAAGGGAGGGACTACAGTGGCTGGCTAGTGAATCACCTCCGCAACTTGTTCTTCATTGTGTTAATACGCGGGAACTTGTTCTTACTCACTTGAATCCTTCCTTGGAGGCACTTGACAGGATGAAAGACAATGAAGTAGATCCTAATGATTGTGTCCGAGCATTCAACGAAGCCTTGGATCAGTCACTTGTGGATGTTGATACTGCCGCCAAAGCAAATCATATAAGTTGGCCTTGCCCTGAGATTACTTTGCTGGAGGCGTTCACTTATGAGCATAGATTTGTGGAGGGGTGCATGCCGGAAAATGGTTGGAGTTCAGTTGAGAAAATTGAACCATTGATGTCTGCACTACAGGATTGTAAACTTCCTCTTTTCCCCGATGACTTATCTTACTTGGCCAAAGGTTCAGACGTAGGCGGAGCAATTGAGATCCAACGAGTAGAATTTAGAGAGAGCTTGATCAGGTACCTGACAGAATCCAATATATTGATGGGAGATGCGCTTGCTATAAAAGAGGCTTCCATAATGCTGCAAAGGTCTCGACTTGAGCTGCGCAGTTCGTGCTTTCATATTGTTCCGAATTGGGTTATGATCTTCAAGCGGATTTTCAATTGGCGATTGATGGGCATAGCCAGTGGGCCGTTATCTTCAGCTTATGTTTTGGAGCGTCCCGATGTCACTCGAGCTTTCGGTGATCTGGATGTGTTGGGAGTTGAAGGCAGTGGACTGTCGCCTTATCATTTAAACCAGCCATCTCTAGATGAAATGATCGAAGTTAGTTACGCCCTTCCTTTCTACAGGAGCAATTATCAGCCACTGCCAGAAGCTAATCAAGTTGTTCCCGAATTGGCCTCTAATGATGAAGCTCAAGAGGCCGTTACAGCAAGTGATTTCATCGAGAATGATTCCGTGATTGATTGGGATCGTGGAACCATTATTGCGGATAATGTTGTTAGAGAAGTTACTGTGGCTCGCAAGGTCGATGATGAAACTGATAAGTTGAGCAAGTTATTAGAGAAATGTAACATGTTGCAAAACATGATAGACGATAAACTGTCTGTATACTTCTAGTCTGCTATCGCGGATGTAAAATTTTGTACTTTTGTCTTCAACTGAAAAAAAAAAAAAAAAATCCCAACTGCTGTCCAAATTTTGATAGCTGAAAAAAAAACACGGCTAGGTTTTTCTTCGTTTCTTCTTTCTTTGAATCCGTTTAGTTCGTTGATTTGAGTTTTTAATTTGAGTTGAACTGTAATTTTATATGAGAGTTTGTTATTGTAAAAAAAAAATTAGATGTGACTATTTTTTATAGTTTTTTATTATAATAAAACTCGAATCGGTAAAATAAATAGATTTTAAAAGAACGAACTTGTGCTGACAAAGCTAGATTCCATGCCTCATTAATCTTCTGATCAAACTCAAACGAGCTCAGCTATATAAGTAAAATCTCTCTCTCTCTCTTGCGTTAATATTAAAAACTAAAAAAAAAAAAAAAAAAAGACTGGTGAGGGGTCCGATTGTTTTCAGCGGTGAAAAGTGACGAGAAAAGGGCAAAAAGAAAAATATCTACGTTAGAGGGCGGGCCAGTCAATAAAAGCTACCAATGGAATGGAGTTTGGAGGATGAATAAATCATTAGAGTTTGTGGGGTTTGCACATAATGGAACCTTTCTCTAAAGCAATTGCCCGGCAGCTCTTGCAAGTACACAAACTCTTGAACGGACGAGCTATCAGTTTATTAATGGATGGGACATCAGGTTGCTTCAAAAGGCAAAGACATGTAGGCCACTCTAACCTCTTGGGTTTTGTCACTTTCTTAGGAAACAATGACAAAAGCATGAAATGGCCATATTTACAGGCTAACCACTCTCAATTCTTGACATTATTGAGTCATAAGCCTCTCAGTTTTGTTATTATCAGATATTCGTCTCTCTCTAATCACAAACTTCATAAGGAAATTGAGAAACAGAAGACGAGTTGTCGCCGTCGTGATCATCATCATTCATTACAACCATGATTTCCCTTGTTATTGCCCATGAACTAGTCAATGCATAAACCAACAAAACCTAAGCTTAATTTTTGTACATTGTTTTTCGCAGAATGCCGTGTAGCAAAAGAAACATTTTACAACCAAACCCTGGCAACTACATGACCAACTTCCAACCTCCTGCGAGAGAAGTTGATTGTGAGACTCTACAAATCATATTTGCTCTGTCTCTACACTTGTGGGATTAGTGGACGCAAGGCTACAGCTGAAGGAGAGCAATTATTTCTTCTCCTCGAGGCACTGGTAATGTATACTCAGAAACCGTGTGACAAAGTAACATTAGCAACGGACTAGTGATTAGTAACAATATCGTAAACATAGGACTAACAACTTTCGCTGCCAGTTGTAACTGCACTGCTCATCCACATTCTGTCGTTTACAAGGCAAACAGAAGAGTCAGTATCCATAAACAAGAACGTCGTTCAAAACTAACTCGTAGAATAATGGAATGCTTAAGATTTTATCAAGCATGTTTCTTCCTCCAAAAAAAAAAAAAAAAAACACCCATGATGAAGACTTTTAGATTTTAAAGGAGGTCTAGAAGGTAGTAGTAGATCTACCGCTTGGATTAAATGTCGATGCGGTGAGAGGCAGCTTCACAAAGAACTGTCAGTTCAGTCACTGCAGTACAAAGAGATTAAAAAAAAAACATATGCTCAGATACGTTGCACAATACAGTTTGTGAGAGAGAGAGACCCATCACCTTGCAACACGGAGTAAATGTTTAGAGAATGAAATAATACAAAGTTTTAAAGACCCACCACTTCCAAGGGCCTTTGACATGTGGGAGATGGAACAACAATAGCTGGGCTTCGATTCATCGAGACGTGGTACTGACAGGACTGTAGATCTGAGGGATCGCTTCGTACTGAGCGATAAACATCTGACCCAGTTGCCGCAGATATGTCTGAAGTTCCTTTCCCTTTCCTTAATGGAGCTCTACTATTGATCCCACTTGATCCATCTGTAATTCCAGCTGCAGACTGTAAGCAAACAAAACAAAAGTTTAGCTAAACAACCCAGTCAATAGGAAGAGATAAGATAGCAATGCTATCAGAAACTTTTCTTGTTTTTTCTCTTAAAAAAGAAAAAATAATTCAGTTCATGACATGGTCTACTTATATGTGGCAATGGCAGTTTTATATAAGTACTCATATCCCTCATCAGGAAACCAATATTTATGGGATTTACTCATAAAATCTAATCTCATTTGTGGAGAAGGCATACGTACCATTTAAAAAAAAAAAAAAAGCAGTGATTTTATATTTGACGTTAAAACAATAGAATCCAACATGACATAAAGTCTCTAAGTGGACGTTTAGTTCATGGATTCAGAATGATTCTCAGTTTACATGTGTTTTTTATGAGAGAAAATATTATAGCGCGCCACAAACCATGATTCGAATTATGGCACGAATCCTCATACCAAACACCTAATAAATTGGACCCCCAAAGCTTATAGCCATAAGAAACCCAAGCAGATTGCCACATAGCAGTATAATGATAGATACAAGTTTAGATTGGAACAGGGCACAGAATCATCACAGGGAAGGTAAAAACAGATCAGCAAAATATGCAACCACAAGAAAGTTCATATAATTCATACATTCAAGCCTCTGATGTGAACAATGATAATTGTTATATCGTCTGTCCGGTTTTCATGTTCCAACCATAGTTTATAAGATTCACCAGCAATAGCAGCACAAGCATCCCGAGGATCTGTATACTTCGCAGCCTAAATGAAGAAAGGAAGAAGGAAAATCTTTAATCTATCAAGGACAAACTAACAAAGGGAATTAAGGGCAACAATAAAAGATGGTGAGAGACAGGAGGTGGTTAATAGGAGAGACACGATTTTTTCTTTTTTTCTTTTTTCCTCTTTTTAGTCTTTTCTCATTTTAGTGTCAAAAGAAAACTGCTCATCTAAAAGCCTTTGATTCGTGCATCCAAACTTTATCTACCCACTATAAAACTTGCATAATGCTAAAACTCTGTAAGACCCAAGAAAGTAATTGGTTGATTCCTAGTTGTAAGAAGCTAAAATGCTTAGAACCCAAGTCACCTATAAAATACACGATATGATTCATCCATTAAGTGACAACTATAAACAGACACTCAAATGGAAAAACCTCTTGTAATGGTAACTTCTTAGATATTGTTGCTATTGTTAGTGTGCTTATAACTTACTAAATAATCATAAATTCACATTGAACTTCACCTACACATCAAAATGAACATAAGTTACATAATTGGTCACCATCTTCAAAACCAATTAAGAAATTTTATGGAAACTAGATTAACTGGTCATTTTGAACATAACATACCATGTTTACAACAGCCTGGCTTGAGAGGAACTCAAACACCCCGTCACTTGCAACAACAAAGAAGAGATGGTTCGGTGTGAGCTCAACAACTGACAGCTCAGGATCAGCAACCACGCCGATCCTCTCCGCCGTCCTGTCACCAACGCTCCTCGTAAACGCGGTGCCAGGGTACATCCCATTCTGCACCCACAGCCTTGGAGGATCACCACCCTCACTCTCTTCATCACCCCAGCTCTGAATATCAGGATCCTTAATCCCCTCCACCTGATCAACACTCAAAACCCTGGCCCCACAAAGCTTAACCCTCTCATACTCATCCTTCCTAAACGGCGTCTGATCACGGGAGAGGTCCTCAGCAACTACCCGGTTCCCGTCTTTAACCGCGATAACCGCCCGCGAATCGCCCACATTGGCGATGAAAAGCGTGTGGCCAACGACGAGCACCGTGATCGCAGTGGTCCCGCTCATCGAATCGTCGATCTCGCGGTGGTTGTGGAGCTCGGCGTTCGTGGCCAGAAAAGCCGCATTGTAGGCCTTGGCGGGGTCGTCGAGCAATGCCGGGTCGTCCAAGAGGATTTCGACGACTCTGTCCTTGACAAAATTGGAACATTGGGTACCGAATTGTCCGTGCCCATCAAACACACCAAAGAAATGGATGTTGGGGTTACCTTGGAGCTCGGTTGTGATGCAGAAACTGTCCTGGTTCTCCTTATCGAGTGAGTCCGGATAATAGCCTCGCTGTGAGAGAACAGAGTACTCCAAACGGAAGTCGTGAGAAGGGACGGAAACGCACTCCAATGAGCGCTCCGTTAGAAGGTGTTTTCTCTGGAAACTGTACGGATCGTTTGCTGGGAATTCTCCAGAATCTCCGTTGGAGGACGAAGGGTAGCGACTACAGCACTTTCCATGGACACAACCCATTTTGAGAAGAACAAGAAGAAGAAGGGAAAAAGAAAATGGTGGAAAAATTCAAGTGCAGACAAGGTGTTTGAGAAAATGCCCAATAGAAACGGAGGGTGATTTAGCGAGATGGGCACTTCCGAAATTCGACATTGTGGAACTAAATTTGAAAATTCAGCGCAGAACTCATTTTTCAGAAGAGGAATTTGGGTAAGAAGATGAAAATTAAAAACCCTAAAAAAGTAAGGAACTTTTTACTTTTTGAATGATGAATACACGATGATTGAGAGTTCTTTCTAAACTTTCCAGGGAAAATTTTTCTCTCTTCAAACTCTCGAGAAAGAAACTGTGTGTGTTTGGAGTGAAAGAAAACACATAAAGCAAAGGCTGAGACAGTTTTTTTGGCCTTTCACTTTCTTTCTTGATGACGATCATAATTTTCTTTTTTTTTTTCCCTAAAAAGGTGAAATAAAGAAAGCAACTTTTGAGAACATGATTGATTCAGAAGGTGAAATAACAACAATAGCAACAGAAGGGAGAAGAGAAAGCATTAAGTGAGGGAGAAAGATTGAAGAACACGAAACCTCCCAAGAGAAGTGTCCAAATTGGATCCGTGTCCGTAAGTCTGTTTATAGTGTCTGAAAATGGTGACGAAAATAAGGTTTTCTTTTTCTCTTTATTCAAAGGAATGGTTTTAGAGAGAGAAAGAGACAGAGAGAGTAAACAAACAAGATTCAATCTTGTGTGCATGGGTGGGTTTGTTGTCGACTGACTGAAAAAAAAAAAAAAGAAAGGCCCGTGTTCCGAGAAAACACCCACCAACACGATACTGTGACTGACCGAGTGAGAAAGGTCAATATTATTTGATAATAAATTAAACAAATGTGACGCAAAAATCAAATATTATAATAAATTAAAGAATGAAAGAAATTTCCAAGAATGGTACAAGGGATGTTAGCAAAAATCTTGTTGTTGCGTCGTGAATAATGCAAAGCTTCATTACTTGTTACAACAGTTTGGCCGGGATGTGTGGTGATGTTTGGTAGATGGATTTATTTTTTAATTCGTGGTTTATTATAGTATTTTTTTTCATAAAAAATACACATAAGTTAAAAATAATTCTAATCACATAGTTCTAATCCATAAACCAAACGCATGTTTAATTGAGAAGTGGGGTTTGTCAAGGATTGGGTGGATTTTATCGCTCGAGATTTTCAATCCTGCCATTTTAATTAACTTTTTCTGCAGTGGGATCTCTTAAAAAAATTTACCGGTGGTATACTTTATTTGATTATTACATTATTTTTTCAACGATTAAATCTATAAAGTGAGTAGTTTTATGCTACGCGCTATAAAATTTTAATACGAATCTATACAGATCTAATTGTTATAAACTTAATCCAATAGTTAAAATAAGATATTCTATCAGTGAGTTTTTTTTTAAAGTTTCACTATAGAGGCTCCTTTTTAATTAAGTGAAGAGCATCGATAATATTCGAATTCATAAGTTTAGATTTTCGGAGAACGTTGTTTCTATTTGCTTGATTTGTTTTCTTTCATTGCTTTGGATTAAGGATGTTGGTATTCTATTCGTGTAGCTAGTTGCCTCTGTTTAGTGATTCTTAATTTTGTTGTTTTTCTTCCCTCTGTCAATGGAATGCTTTTTTATAAAATTAAAAAAAAAAATTGTTTTAACAGTTCTCATTTGGCAAATTAACATCAGAATTGGTTTATTAAGTGATCAACATGCTTAATAAAATAAAAATAATAATAATAAAAAGTGGCTTGCGGCATAGGTATTGGATCGAATAAGTTGTCAAACTTGCCATGAGTATTAGGCTCGGTACAAATATATAAGCATTTTTTGTTGATTGCAATTGAGTAGCTTATTATTCTTGTACGTATAGTATTTTTAATGCAATATTATAATTGATGTGTCAATTGTAAATTTAATATTTAAGTATAAAAAATCTTTTTAATATAATATTATTTGTTGTGTCAAATTTTTTATATAGTATATTTTGTGATAAATTTTTCATTAAATATAACATATAAAAAATTTAATATTTGATTGTTATTGATTGAAATATTTATTTTTTTATGTAATTATTGTAATTTTTATATTTTTTAATTACTTTAAATAAAATTTATTTTTAAAACTTAATGATTATAAGGAAAAATAAATTTAATATTAATAAAAATAACATGTCATGTCGTATTTTTTGATGCTAAATGCTATAGTCCTAATAAAGTAGTAAAAATTGGAAGAATTGAACCCAAAAAAAAAAAAAAAAAAAAAAAAAAAAGGGGGGAAAAATCTATCAAAATTTTTAAAAAATAAAAAAAAAAAAAAAAAAAAAACGGTGGAGAAATCTATCACAATCTTTTAGGTGATATATTAATAAATCTATCGGTTGGAGTTGGACTGGTTGTATCTCACATAGTTTGTCTCCTGTTCTGTTTTGGAAGTTTCTTTTTCGTATGAGAATAAAAATGCATACTCCCAAAAGCACCTAAAGAAAAGTCTCACCATCTTATTCGCACTTTTGGTTTACTCGCTCATTTCTTTTTCCCACTTGTTTTCGAGGATATTGCTGAAAGGCAGCTTGTAGGAAGATCAAGATGTCTCTCTTGAGACTTCTACACTTCTACCAATAAGAAATGAGAGAGAGAGAGAATAAAAAATGAGAGAGAGAGAGAGATTAACTAATAAATTTCAAGATGTTTAAAAAAAAAAAAAAAAAAAAAAAAAAAAAAAAAATGAAAGGACAAAATTTTAAAAAAAAAAAAAAAAAAAAAAAAAGAAGTCAAAATGATAGGACCAACCAAGGGTCCCAAAAGTAATGTCCTCACACAACTTATGATTCCCCTTGGGATTTTTTTTTTTTTTTTTTTGGGTAACTTTTTAATTTTGACCCATTGCATCAATTAATTTTTTTGTTTACCCAAAAGTAATGTCTCACACAACTTATGATTCCCCTTAGGATTTTTTTTTTTTTTTGGGGTAACTTTTTAATTTTGACCCATTGCATCAATTAATTTTTTTGTTTGAGTAAACATGCAAATCTTTCTTGATATAAAAGAATTTTACAGATTTTTTCACTAATTAAGTACCAAAAGTTAATGATTTTGGATCTTTCTTCTTGTTTCTGTATGTAGTATGCTTATGCAGCGCATATGTGATTATGTGTGTCAGTGTATATATATATATATATATATATAAAGGTCTCGTTTATTTTGTCGATTCGAGTTTTACTATAGTAAAAAATTCTCAAAAACAGTCACATTTAATTTTTTTACTATAGTAAAAAGTTATCATATAAAGTCACATCTTAATTTGAATTAAAAATTCCAATCAATGAACTAAACGGGCCCAAAATTAATACATATACACAGACACATAAAACTCCTTTCTATATTCCAATTTATAAAGCTGGTTGGATAACAACTTGGGAAATCATGAACCGAGAGTAAGTTGGTAAGTTAGATTGAAACCAGAAGCTATGGTACTTAGCATGTTTTATGGTTTTTTAATGTATGCTCTTTATGCAGTTAGCTCAACTCACTTTGGTATTAAATTGAATTACAATGGTAGCTTTTCAACTTAAAGTAAAATGACTTGATCTTATTACACAAATGATCCTCAAATTATATCATGTATCACTTTAGTCCTTAAACTTAGGATTCCGTTCATTTTCGAACCGTAAGTGGACACATGCTTGTCACGTGATATCTACCAAGAGCCTCCTTTCCCCTCCTTACTTGGACGGGCTAAGCTTTTGGACTTTCAAATTCACCTCAACTCAAGCTGTAAGTAGACATCTCACCATCAAAATTCTCTCTTCTTGACTTTTGTTGCAGTCTTCTTTTAAATTTTCTTTTCACACAAAAAAATATGAGGACTGAGGTCTCGTTCATTTCACCGATTCGAGTTTTACTACAGTAAAAAATTCTCAGAAACAGTTACATCTAACTTTTTTGCTACAGTAAAAAGCTTTCACATAAAGTCACGTCTCAACTCGAATCAGCAAACTAAATGAGTCTAGTATCTATAACTAACAATTAAGATGTAAAACTTCAATCCACAACCGAGTCGAACAAAAATAGGTGTAACAATGTTATACTTAGGGTTAGGTAATGCCGTAATATGTAAGGGAAAAAAAAGTCGGGAAATAAGTGGGACAAGTGATATAATACGAGGGTCATTGTGAAATTAACCCTTATTGTTTTGGGGTGGGTACTTTCCTTATTTGAAGGATAAATTAGAATGGTAGTTCCACAATATGTTTTGCTCTTTATTTGATTGGGGCTTCAATTATCTGGTACAGTGGTAGGTTTTGTTATTGGTACATGTGTGGCAGCAGTATTGATAATGACATAAATTCAACCATTTCAATTTTATTTTTTGTTGAATACCTTCAATATTTTGTTTAATTTACCAATATCTATATGGCAGAAGGAGAAAAAGGGTCTATTTTCTAGGGTAATGAAAATCAATGGTAGGGTGATTTTTTTTTTTAAATTAATAGATGAATTTGGTCCTAAATTTTAAAAAAATTAGTAGCCCATCCTCGTAGAGACAAGCTTTGTGATCTTCTCGTCCGATGATCGAGAAAGGACAGTGTTGCCATGGGCAGTTCAAGGAATTATAAGTACATTTTTGTGTAATTTTTAAAAAATAAAAGTGTGTTTAGTTGGTAGATTCGTATCATGGTTCAGATCATAGTTCGTGACTCGCTATAGTATTTTCTAAAAAAAATACACGTAAATCGAGAATAGTTCTGAATCACGATTCTGAATTCATGAACAAAACGTCCACAAGTTAGTTTGTGCAAGGTTCACTACTTAAGTACCCTACTTCCTGCAAATTCCCTATCCGTAGACCTAGAAGTCAAACACTTGGATACTCCAATTGTGAGTTAATAAAGGTAATTTTAACAAATACTCCTGAAAGTACACGAGTCATGATTTTTATCATTTATTATTGATTCATAACCTTTTTAATTAAATAATTATACTAATAAAATAGTATTTAAATAATTACACTAATAAAATAGTATTTATTAAGTGTAACGGTACAGGTCCAGCTCCAAGATAAATTCTCTATCTTTTTCGTTTAGTAGAAAATATGCCAATATGAAAAGCTTAAGAAAGTGTATAGGCCAATTTTTAGTTATAAAAATTAATATGCCATAACTTGTCAAGTTATGGTTCATAACCAGATAAGTTATAGACAAACTTGTCAAGTTATGGTTCATAACCAGACAAGTTATGGACAAAAACCGTGAATAACTTGTAAAGTTATGGTTCATAATCAAACAAGTTATGGACGAAAACAGTAATTTAGCCTATTTATTAATTTATGTAAATTATTGACCTATTAATTTTAATTCATCTCGGCCTATTTTCCTCTTTCTCTCTTTTTTTTTAAATCCAAAGCCCAAAGCCATACCAGCCCAGCCAAACAAGAAAACTGGGTCATGGCTATTCCTACTTCCTTAACATGGAGCCCAATATTGAAGGGCCCAGAAACGTTTCCAGCAAAGTTTTGTAGTGCCAACGATTTCAACAGTTTCAGTTCAATTCGAACTCTTGAAGTTCGATATTCACAACTAAGAACCGTGTATATCTTCTTACGTAGATCTTATTTTATTAAAATTTAAAACCAAGTGGAAAATGCGTTGACTACTGCAGCAGTTCATCATAATCAGGGGGGGAGCTAGGTGGAGGCCCAGGGGCAGCTGCCCCCTGGGCCCACTAGCTCCTTTAAATATTTGCCCCCATTCAAAATTTCTTACATTTTCTTCTTTCATTTGCTCCCCCAAAAATCTTTTTAATTACAATATTCATATGATTTTTTATAAAAAAGTTCAGTTTTACCCTAAGTTTTAATTCTTTTAAGTACTCTTATCTCAAACTTAAAATCTCTAATAAGTCAAAGATACAAAAGAGATAAATGAAAGTAAAAAGACTATTGTGTTGTATTTTAGTTTAATTTTTTATTTCATTTATGCCCCCCTAAAAAAAAAACAAATTCTGGTTCCGCTACTAATCATAATCACGTGTATGTTACTGTTTTTTTGCATTCACATAATGAGTGAAGCAAAAAAACAAGAAGAAAAAGTTCACATAATTATTATGTTATATATGCAACGACATTAGGAATCATATATATGACTACATGAGATATATCTTTATCATATATATATGCACTTGGATGGCTGGCCGCTGGTGACTTCCACGCCAGCAGCTACATTATCATGGAAGAAAAGACATGTTCATTGATATCAATATATATGTGTGTGTATATATATGTGTGTGTATATATATATATATATATCACGCAACCCCTCATGCATGCAAAAGTAAAACCAAAGTTGATTTCGTTATTTAATGTAATTAACAATGCGTCACTTTTGGAATATATCATTTAGAAGAAGAAAACAATGCAAGAAAAGTGACTTAAGAAAAAGAATAAAGCTAAAACTCAAATCAAAGACAAAATGTAAGGTGTGAGTTTTTCCTTTAATAACACCAATAACAGTAATAATCTAGAACCAAAAACATTATGGGGAGACAATAAGGGAGGGAATGAGGAGAAAATAAAATAAAAATCCTAGCTAAAGAGAACAAGATGATAGAGAAAGAAAAATGAATAGAACAGATTAAATACAAAGAGGACCCCAAAAAAAGAAAAAGAAAAGGGTTTAACATTTTTTTTTTGTTTTTGGATAATTAAAGGTTTTTTTTTTTTTTTTTTTTTTTTTTTTTTTTTTTTTTTTTTTTTACTTTTCATATATAAGCTGAAGAAGCCCACTTTTCAAACTCCCCACTCACTATATAAGTAGTTCAAAAGCTCAAAAATCTCTTCTAGCTAGGCGTGGCATGCCTAAGTGGGGTGCATTATCATGGTGATCCCAGTAAATGCTTCCACGTCACCATCTCCCCAATAATCCCCCACTTTTATCCACAGGGTCAAACTCCTCACTCGTCGTCAACCTCTTCAACCAATATAATCTCTCCACGTCATCACCCGCCCTAAAATTTTTCAAAAAAAAAAAAATTTCTGAAAAAACTGAACTTACTCTCTTTCCCCTACTACCAATTCATTTCCCTCCTTTCCTTGTCTTCCCCTTTTCCTTCTCCGATTATCTACCGCCGTCACCGGCGCCGCCGTGGACTTAGGCTTTGTTTTTAATTCCGACGAGCAGCGAAGGTCTGGTAGACGACGGCTCCGGCGGCGGGGAACTCGTCGGCCGCGAAACTCCGGCATTTGAGGCCGGCGCTCTCGAGTGCGGCGGCGACGCGCTTCCACACCTCGGGACTTGAGCAGGAGGTTGTGGAGACCGACATCTTCGCCGGCCGGAAAACCTGCGCGACCTTCTTCAACACGCGAGCGACGTCGTTTTTGTCGCCGACGGTCTCGAAGCTCGCGTAGCTGTAGCCGTCCTCGGGAGTGACGTGGATCGTGGAGTACCGATCGGCGACGAGGCCGTTCATGGAGTATCCGCAGGGATCGAAGGCGTAGTCGCAGATCAGAGCCCTGGGGTTTATGTTCCCGATCCCGGTGATTTCGGTCATTTCTTTCCCGGCGGAGTCGCCGGACTTGCCGTCGTTCGGTCGGCGGAAGAATTTCCCTGCGGAAGCGGCATCGAGCTCCGTCATGCAGATTTCGACGGTGAAGACCGATTCGTCGGAGAGATCGAGTTCGGCGGCGGCGGTGAAGACGTGCCATGAGTGGGAGGGGAGCTTGGAAGTCATGACGGAGGCCTTGCGGAAGCGGAGATTCGTCGGGAGGCAATCCTCGAGGAAAACGACCTCGTTTTGGAAGCTGTTGTGAGGGAACGGCTGTGACTCGGGGAAGATGAAGTTACCGCGGGTGTACCTGACGGAGGAGAGAGAAAGGCCGAGGAGACGGGCGTGTTGGATCATCGGTCGGACGGATTTCAGCAGCTGAGTGGTCCCGCAGGTCTTGATGATGATCTTGGTTGGGTAAACGAAAAGGCTTGATTCTGATAAAACGTAGGAGTCGAAGTAATGGTTTCCGACGGCGGAGACGACGGTGCATTGGACTGCATGTAGGACCTGCTGTAGAGAATCGAAGTCCAGTTGCCTTAGGCCCAGGCCCATGCCGATGCCCATTTCCAGGCCCAACATAGGGTCGTCTCCAAAGAAATGGAGCTCCAAGCGCTTCTCAAACCCTTCAAAACCGGACACTGCCATTTGAGAGATTTGAATATTTTGATGAAATTGGAAGTGATAGAAAAGTTTGTGTGGCTTTTTTCTTTTTTTCTTTTCTTTTTTTATAAGTTAGTGAGTGTGTTTTTTTTTTTTTTGTTGGTGGGTTGAGGAATTCAATTAACTACAGGTGAAAGAGGGAAGTGGGGTGAGGATGGTATTTATAGGTGGGTGTTTGAGAGAGAGGAGAGAGAGAGAAGGGGGGGCATGCGGGTGAGGCAACCAAGACTCATGATTGCAGGCATTATGAAGTGAATATACAAGATTGATGTCTGTTTTAGAAATGGGTTCTTCTTGTTTTTGTGTGCAAAATCTTTGTAGAAGAAAAAAACAAAAAAAGATAGGTACATGAAACGGAATTTAAGCCCACGCGCAATTAATCTTTTTTAGTTTCTTTTTTTTTGTTTGCACAATGTATTGTCACTAAATCCCTGCAATTTCTCCACTCACTATTCATTCTAGTTTGAGTGTGCTAAAGAAAGAAAAGACTTGTTCTTTTAGAGTTTAACTTGAGTATAATTTTTGAGTTGAATTTGAGTTATAACTTGAGTTTGTGTTTAGTTGTGTACATTTGAGTTATGGTTTGAGATAAGAATCTTTTTGAGTTTGTGTTTGAGTGAGTCAAAACTTCAATTTGTATTTATATAGTATTTTAATAAAAACTCAATGCTGATGAAAAATTTTAATATGATATATGGGTCGGGTTTTATTCGTTTTTTCGTTGTCAACACATAGAAAAAAAAATCATCTTAATCAGAATTAAAATGAAAAAGTTATAGCATTTTTAAGAATAGAAAAAATATTATTCATTAATTTGAATTCGAGTTTCTGAACTCGAGTTGAAGGGGAAACTTGAACTCGAGTTTTAGTCCTAAACTCGAGTTTGAACTCGAGTTTAAATTTGAGTTTAAACTTAAAAAAACATGAACTTAAATAAAATTATAACTCAAGTTACATTTTTTTAAATTTTTCACTCAAAAAGACAGGCCAAAAGTCCTCTATCATCTTCACCCAAAATGGGATTTAGCGATTAGATTTAGATTCTTTGTAAGCACGTTTTTGCACCATCATTTTTGAATTTTGTGCTTCCTTGATGATGTGACAGTATTCTCAAATCTCTTCAAGACGTTTTCATTTTGTTTAATTTGCTCAGTTAAAAAAAAAAAAAAAAAAAAAAAAAAAAAAAAAAAAAAAGGAACGAAAAAGGGTCCTTAATTTGCCTTTTTTGATCCACTAATTAGATCATAAGAGACAAGCTTGTCCTTGAAGTATTAATTAGTAATTCAAAGTTCTATATATCATCCGAACTAGCTAGAAATTGTTCTTGATTGGTGTATGGTCTACAAGTTTGAGTTTTCTTAACCATGCATCGACAAAACACAAAAGTCTATTCTTAATTGGTCAAGTAATTGTGTTGTGTGAATTAGTATTAGAAAAAGAAAAAAAAAAAAAAAACATAAGATGACCAATAGTCCAATACAATGTTTCCACACTTGACCTTTTTACCAATCAACAGCAAGCAACATCGTGATTATCTAGCAAAATTCTGGTTTTAGTACAAGGACCAAATCATGAAAAATCCTGACAAATACATCTATATGTTTCTTTGCTAAAACTTTGGGTATATTTAGTTAAATGTTTTTGACCCAATATTGAGATTATACGTTATGAAAGTTCCCCAAAAATAAATAAAAAAATAAATTGGGCCACATACATCATCCAAAGAAAACCCCCACCAAAAGATGGATTAGAATTTGGTCAAAATTCAGCATTCACTATTACAATGCCATTATATCTAAGTCATAGTTCTCTAAAAACACAAACACCATTATAGATCAGAACTAGATATGTTTCTGTGCATGACAGCAATTATTAGTGATGCTGCTAAGCTTATTAATTTGCTGCTCATAGGCGTTGCCGGGTTTTGGTAGCTACACATTTTCCAGCCGACGTGGACCAACAAAAAAAAAAAAAAAAAACGCCAAAGGACTAAACCTAATCAAATACACAAAATCACTTTCTTATTATCATCCATTCACCGTTCACAGCGGCGGATTTAAGTACAGCTTAATGGGATCCTACTCAAAGTTTTTTTTAAAAAATATTACCTTTAAAAATTTTATACTTAAACCCCCACTGAAATAGTATATACTCCTACTAAAATAAATATATTTTCTTATGTGCTTTCACTAAGATAATTTGTTAAAAAAAATTTAATGTACGCCTCCACTAAAATAAAAGACTGATTCCGACACTGACCGTTTATATCACTACACACGTGACAGTCTGTCAAACTTACCTTATAATAGTATGAGATTCAACTACGACACATATATTAACACGATAATTTTATATTATCTCTAAGTATATAGTAATGCATCACTTGTAGTAATACTATATCGAAAAACATATAATAGACAAGCAATACTCAAAAACTTTATAAAATGGTAAGTGGGGTATTGGAAAAAAAAAAGTTTTTTAAAAAAAAAGGGAAGAAAAACTAACACTGGCTAGACGTGCCCAAAAATCTCATCAATGTATATATATATTTTAGGTTCCTAACAATAATTCCGTTTGCGAAACCGAAAAACAAAAGGAATCAGGCGTGGCAGATAAATAATGAGAATATCCTTGAATTAGGGGAAGGCCCCGTACGTGAAATCAAAGCCATTCCCATTCCACATCATTTTTATTCCCCATGCATGCAAATTCATGTAGCAGCTGCTAGGTGGCATTATCATCATTTTGTGTATGCATTTTTTTTTTTCTTTTCTTTTGGGTATTTCTCAAAACATGCAAACTTTTTAACTCCAAAACTCAAATGGGTTTTCGTTAATTAGTTCAATAAATTAGAAAAAAAAATGAGGATAATATAATCTTACACACGCAATAATAGGAATTATGTCAAGATTGATTAGCCAAAACTTTTGTGATCAACAACAAACTTAGGCCTACAATTATTTGTGAGTTACATACGGTCCGACATCCACAATAAAATGGGTTTTCTTTTTTTTTTTTTTGGCCAAAAGAATGCAAACCAAAAAAAAAAAAAAATTGGGTTTGTAATGTCTAGCTTATAATGCGGAGAGAGAGAGAGAGAGAGGTGTAACTGTAAAGCTGAACAGAGGAACAGTAACTTTGAAGGAAAAGGAAGTAATTAGTGCTTATTGGGCTTTCCAAGGTATTTTCATTTCATTGCATTTCATAGCCAACTTCAAACACATCTCTCATATCTCACCAAGTCTCCTTGGCTTTTAATTTAAGACTATATATCTATATGGTATGTTTGAAGATTATACCAATATCAAAACCATCAAGTATACACAAACATGTTATACTTTATAGGGTAGTTAGATATATAGAGACATAAATACATAACACAAAAGGCCTAATTAATTAGTACTAGATAAATGTTAATCAAAAGGGTTTTTTTTTTTCTTTCTTTAAAAAAAGAGAGAGATTAGAGAGAATGAGATTAGGAGGAAAGTAATGATGGAAAATTGTGAGTTTAGAATCAAAATTGTTTTGCAGTTTTGAGAGAGAGAGAGAGAGAAATGATGTGGAATGTATTGGCGTCATGAATAAATCTGATGGGTGTGGCTGGCAGCCCCCATTATGACCACAAACCCACCCTCTTTGTGCTGCACGCGCACCCACCAAACTCAACACACTATCTATCTCTACTCTATCTCTCTCAAGACTCTCTCTCACTCCCACACGCAAGCTTACCTCCAATACATATTTACATATACATATAATGTGCGTGTATATATATATATATATATATTCGCTATAGATATCTCTAACTTTCTCTCTCTCCCTAAAATGGTCAACCACTTTGTAGAATCAAATCTTACTTGAAAAGTGCAAAACCAAACTCTCTCTCAAAGCAAAAGTTGGGGACTTTTTTGTGAAAAGTCGCCAGCCAAAATCTTCCCATCTTAGGATTTTAATTCTTTTTGGGAAAAAACAAATGGTGCAAAGCGTAAGTTGAAGGGACAAAGAAAAGTATATTCATATATATATTTTTTGGTTTGTTTTTTTTTTTTTTTTATGAGGAATAAGTGTATCAAAACCTATAACCTCAAATCATGCAATCTCCCAAATCCTAACTCGTTGGCCCCCACTCATGGGCCGACAACCAACGTGGACGTTGGGCCCGCCAAGCCACCACATCATCTAGGCATGTGTCCCAACTGCTCGGCAATTGTGGGCCCCCCTTTTATTGTTTTGTTGGACATGGAGGCCCCACAAGGCCCTCCGTTTGGGCGACAATTGATGGGTTTTGTTGGGTATGGCAAACAAAGCGGGCTTGGGCCTTTACCAGCCGCCATACAATGCCCTTGCACGCGCGCAATTCTGCACACATGTGGTATAGTTTTGTTTTTTTTTTTTTTTCAGATGTGGTATAGTTACATTGCATAGAGAGCCGTCTTGTATTAGACAATTTGTGTTGGTTCTTTTTATTTTTCCCACTAAAATACAATCAATAAATTAGGGTGTAAAGTTTTAACACCCTCAAGGCATGCAAAAAGTTAATTAATTTTTTTAATTGATAGATCTTAAAATATTATCTCGGCCAATCACCATTCAAAAATTACGTCTATTAATAAGACTGTGACAACTCACCTATTACGTAAATTGATAATAATAAATATTCACAGCTCACTTTTTTATTTTATTTCATTTATTTTATTCACACCCCCGCCTTTTATTTTATTTCATTTCTTTTTAGTCTTTTTAACACTAATTATAGTTGAGCAGCCGTGAGTGCTACTGTACCATGCGCACATAAAAATTTTGCCCCCAAATGGGATGGACCCCACCACTCTCTTATCTTAACTCATTTTGGGGACTAACATGTTCTTAGTGACTCTCCCAACTATTGCAATTCTTTTGCCGGGGGTTTCAATTTCATTTGGCATCATTCACTGGCTTTTTAACCTCCTTTTTCATCTTCTTTATATGTTGAGGGTTGATATACATAAGATCATGTTTTTAAGTTTGAATGGTGTAGGTTTGATGTGTCCTATTCTTGTCCTTGTCTTGGTTGACTTAAACTTCAATTTGACTTTATATGGGTACACTAGTATTTTTATAAAAAAAAAAAAAAAAAAAAAAGTGGTACACTAGTACTATTATGTCTTTTTTTCCTCAAGTAATTAATGGCATGAGCTATGCTTGAATGTTACTGAATTATCAATCAAGGACAAGGCAATAATATACTTGTATGCATTTGCTAAACCTCCACTATATCACCAAAAGGTTGTTTTAATGTATCATTTATGCTTTAAGCTCAATTGGGCTAAAATACAAATTAAATCTTATCACATAGTAGATTTGTAAACAAATTTGTGGGTTTTGGTTCCATATTATATGCACTCTAATTACTCATTAGACAATGGTCCCTTAGTTTATATATATATAAGATAAGCATAGGATAAGGATTATTTATCCACCTAGCTACAAGCATAATTTGCAAGTATACCTAGTAATATTGTAGCCACATGCTAGAAGAACCTTGATGATTACAGTCACACAAGACCAATGAAATTCACAAGTGGTGGACATGCCTAACTAAATCTTTACAAAGGGGAGCATAGATGAATTGAATAGTACTTCAATTCCATTCAAAAACATTCCCCACATTGTAGTGCGATTTTGATTGGATTAATCTTTCACTGTTAAGTTGGCAAAGGCATATAATTGGTTACCCTCCAATATTCAAAAGGCGGTGACAAGGGTAAACCAATTTTTTATTTTCTTTATTTTTATGATAAGGTATGTTTTCAACCTCAAATCTAGTTAAAATCACATCAAAATTAAGAGTATGTTAGATAAAAAGGTTTAAGCTCCTGATCAAACTATTCTGTTATAGTGTTTTTTCTCTTAAAAATTTATATTTTAATTCGGGTTGAAATCTATGAATCAAATAAAATTAAGAGAATTTACTAAAGACTTGAATTTTTAAAAAAAGTGTCTTATCGGTGGGTATTCTCACATACTCATTCAAATAATTCTAAAAAAAAAAAAAATTCGTAATGATCAATTTGGATGGTTCCCACAGAAGCAATCATGCATCGTAGGTGTGCTAAAGATTTTTGAAGCAAACAAGACATGTTAGAGAGCTCTAGGTGGCCATAATCTCACAAAGTTACAATTTGGCATTTGCCCACCAAAAAAAAAAAAAAAAAAAAAAAAATTCCCAAAAAAAACAAAAAAAAAAAGAACAACAAACAAACACATCCCCTCTAGTCTCCCAAGGCACCAAAAATACAGTAATAATACAATGCTCTTTCTCGAGCCTTGCCATACTTAAAATGCAAAATCTATCTCGAAGGATGGAAAATAGAAAGAAGAGAGAGAGAGAGAGGGGACAATATCTCTCTCTCTCTTGTTGTGTATTTTTTCTTGTAAAAATCCAAATCTTTCCCTCAATTGCTCCAAGCAAAGCATCATTCTGCTGCGTGACTTTGTGAACCCCACTCTTTACTCTTTCCTTACTCTTCTCCTGTCTTATTCGTATTCTGTCCTCATAAGCACAAGTCGATGGAAGTAATGTTGATTTTACATTTACATGTCACATACAAATTTTTTTTTTTTTCTCATCATTGTTACCAAGTTTATGTCTGCATTTAACAGATTCGCCACAGATTTCTGCTGAAAATATCAGCTTAAGTTAGATATGCTTACTATGATGGAATTCAGGGGCGTAGCCAGAAAATTTACGTTTGGTAAGTGGATTTGTACTCTGATTCGAATCATGATTCATGGTTCGCTACAGTGTTTTCTCTCACAAAAAATACACGTAAATAAAAAATAGTTCTAATCTCATGATTCTAATTCATGAACCGAACGTCTCGACGAGAACATGACTCAATTAATGAGGTAGGATAAAGAGAGGTTGAATTTTTTAAGGGGTAAAATATAATTTTTATAAATTTCATGTAAAAGTTAAAATAAAATAAAAAATCAAGTAGGGGCGATCACTCACTCTTGTATATCGATGGCTTCGTCTCTGATGGGACTAGGCATGCCTTATTTCAAGTTACTAAAGCGATAAAAAGATTTAAAAAGAGAATCAGTAGTAATAGGAATTGGAAAATGAGAAAAATTATTATATTTTTATCATACCGTTTATCTATAAAAAGGAAATTATAGGTAACATTTTGTAGGAAAAAATTTCAGTTGTGCTTCTGTTTATTAAGGCAAATTACTATTGTATCATAGGTCCATAGTCAATAATAATATTTTATATTGTGCCCCCTTGAAAAAGTTTTCTAACTCCGCCATGGACTCAAAATGCATATCTTCCTTATGCGAGTCAAAACAAGTTTCTTTTTTTTTTTTAGAATGTCAATAACTCAATAACAAATACTCGAGTAAATTGTATTTGTGCATCCTAAACAATTCTATTTTTGCATAATTCTTCTCGAATTTTTAATTTTGACAAATTACACCATAAACTTTAAAATTAGTTGCAACTGAAGTCCAATAGTTAATTACGTTATCAAATTGACGTTCGAGACACAAGATTTACGCATGATTTGGTTTGAAAAATGACAATCTTTGTTTTCATGTACAAATTCTGTGTGTTAAACCGTCAATTTAATAACATTCGTTGGCTATTGGACCTTAATTGTAACTAATTGTAAAATTCAGTGTGCAATTTGCTAAAATTAAAACTTCGAGGTGTCTAATACAAAAAGAAAATTATTTAGGGTGTACCAACGCAATTTACTCCAAATACTTCCCTTCTATGATATTATTAGTAACTAACCAAACTTAAAACCAAAGGAGATATTTTGTTAGCAACAAAAGTTTCTTTCACTTCCTATCAGAAAAAAGGCCTCTATAGCTTTTAAATGGTAAAAGTTAATAGTGACCAAAAGTAACAAATTGACCAAACAGGAAGCACAACCCACGCCAAAAATCATCCTATCCTTAGTAGTGGCTCAAGCGGGTAATATGTTAGAATGAGTTTCTAACAAAGTGAAATTAATAAAATGATATTTTTTATTTTTTATGAAGAAAGAAATTTACTCATTTTTTATAAAATGAGATTATTTTATAAATAAAAATTTTTAAAAAATTATTTTATTAATAAAATTTTTTAAAAGAGTTATTTTTAGGAAGACCTCGGCTCAAGCTCAACAATTTTGGGGGTACCTTATGATGCTGACATAAACATGCTGTCACACTTGTGTTCAGGTTAAGGGAAACTCGGACTGAGTCAGTAAAAATTCAGTAAATGCCAGTTAGTGTGGGCCCATATGAGAGAGAGAGAGAGAGAGAGAGAGTTTTGGGGGAGAGTTTCCAAAGAGATTCATGTCATTGAGAGACCCCCATAGCTCCTTTTGAAATAATGTGGGAAGAGGGTCAGGCATGGATATGTAAGCATGGAGGCCATCATGTTCCCTCTGGTCCAAACTCTCTCTTCTCTCAAAAAGTCATATAATAATAAAGCTCTTTTCCCCTTAGTATTTTCGTTTTTTTTAACCCTCGGTGATTAATACTAAGTATAAGATTGCATCATATCTTAGTTTTCGGGATTTTTTTAAGATGTGTGTACAGTTTAAATCTGTGTTATTGGATGAGTTTACGTATTGTAGTTTATGTAATATCAAACAACTTTCTACATTCATGACTCAAACCCCATTTTGGATTTCCGAATGCAAATCTCTAAAAGTTGTTTAAAAAAAGCCCTAAAGGAGAGTCTTCAAGTCCAATTTCCACCTTTTCCAATGAGTGTGAAGTGAAAGTGTGGTTAGGCTTTTCGCCAAAGAGGAGTGAGTGGACCAAAAGAGAACATTGCCGACATCTTGGAACTCTTAATCCTTTTTTAAAAAGCACTTAATGCAACAAATTAGATTCTAATTGTACACCACCTATGATTACCACTGCATTTTAAAATAGATATTGGGGGTGAAGCATATCTTTTTTGTAATACTTAATTTGTGTATCAGCTGTATTTTGGAAGTTTTTGCTTGTCCTTTTGTTAATTTAATTCTTTCAAAAAAAAAAAAAACAAAAAACCTCAGAGACACCACTAATATTAAACACTATCAATAACAAAATATATGGCATCCACGTTTTGTTAATAGACCGGAGCCCTAGTGTATTGTTCTCTTTCAAATTCACTTAAAATTGATATTTTCAAACAACATATAGATAGTAATCACCAGAGTTTCTATAGCTGTCTATTCGGCATACTTTTACAATCTTATTTGATTTTGATTAAATTCAACTGTCAAAAAACTGACTCTACTAGTAGAAAAGTCCAGCAGAGAGTACTAGTTGTCTCCCTAGTCCTTTGACCTCTTTGAATTTATTGTCCAAGATTTTCCTGCGTCCCAAACAGTTTCTCCAGTGACCAACCTACTAATTAGATTGCCAAGCTTTCTAGGCAGACAAGAATCTGTTTACTCTACCAATAGAAACATTCTTCTTGAAATCTGGTCTTGAAAAGGAAAACAAAATCGGGGGGTCCATCCTACTAGAAACATAACATTATTATCATTAGAATGTTCATATGGTATGAGTAAAATTATGTGCCTAACGTGACATGAATAATAATGCATGTATATCAGCAGGGGTATCAAACTCTAATTAATTAATTAATTAGTTCATTAATTAATCAATTAGTGATGAAAACCCACTTTTTGTATGAGGCTTATGAGGAGATTTACTCACACCAAAGTTTCCCACTTTTTTCTAACACAGCGAGCCCATGAATGAAACAGTGGGCTCCTCTCTCTCTCTCTCTCTCTCACACACACACACACACATTTATTTTTGGCAAAGAACAATTGGACCAAACTCATGTGAAACAAACTTGGATTATAATCTACTTGTTGTGCAATTATCAACTTTTTAGTGCATTTTTTTCGTGCTTAAAGCTTTCAATCAACTTAAAACTAAATAAATTTAATATAACTGAGAGAGATGGAGAGGGGCGATTAGATGATAAGATGAGAGAGATTAGAGGAGGATAGATTAGAAAAAATTCTTGAATTTATCATTAAAAGGCACGAGTTTAATATAATTATTTTACTAAAAATGATATTAATTAAGACTTAAAAATCAAGACTCGTGTATTTTTAAAGGGTATTTTGGAAGATTTTTTGACTAATTATGCTAAGGATAATGTTGGGCCTTCTCAACTCTGTGGGACAAAAATCCCGACGTCGGAGTCACCATAGTGCGGCTCAATTCTCAAATGGTTGTCGTTTTTGTTGGTGCTCAAGGACTTGTCGTTTTCTCAAGTTGTTGGCACCATCAAGTGAGAATGTGAAATGATATCATGTCGTTTTCTCCTCAACTGCTTGTGGATGAAGACGACCTAATCACTTTTCATGCTCGAGGAACTTTTTTGTCTCCACTATAGAGCCACAAACGACATGTCGTAGATATATTCACAGCTTTGTTATATAAAAAAGGTCGCCTTATCTAAATTGTATTTTTTTTTTTTTGGTCCATATAAGTTCTCAACCATTTTGCAAACAAAAATTTAAAAATAGAAAGTTCGCTTATGTATCAACAACTGTAAGAAAACAAGGAAAAAAAAATGTCCCTTATATATATATGCCGTTATATTTCTGCAGTTTTGCCGGCAAAACATGTCGTTTGTGTCTCGAAAACTGACAAGTGACGCACTTCCTCTATTTATAAGCGACATATTGCATTTTGACAAACGACATGTTTACGCGTTAAAAAAATAACAAATTCCTAGCAAAGGCCGTTGTTTATGCTTCGACAATTTCATCACATTCACAAAACAATTTCTCGATCATCAATAATTACAATATGTTTCCTTATAATTTTCTGATAAACATTAATGCATGTGTTGTTATATATAGTTTTTGGCTAATAAGATATATCTCAAAATTCCAATAATATTTTTATAAACTTGCTTAAAAATACATGTTAGCATGCAATTACCATGTAAAATAAAATAAAATAATAATATATAATTTTTGTTGTTGTTGGTGAATGATTTTTGTTAACGCATTTCCGTTCTGTTTCCTTCAGTTCTACTAATGGTTCCGAATGTGCCAAAATGCCTATATATATTGACTGTAGTGGAGCAAAAAGTCCTCTGGAATTTTAGAAATTTGATTTTTTTTTTTTTACATAGTAAAATGTATTTAAACTTTAGACGCGCCTTTATTTTATAAGAAAACTTATAATGGTGTCAATGATTAAACCTTGTTACTTACAATGTCCCACTAATTGGTTATGAATATGAATTAAGGAAATAGAAAAAAAAAAAAAAACTAGAAACTTATCATCAATGCGACAAAAATTAGGAAGAAGCACCGCAATTCCCAACTTCTGTCGTTGGTTAGTGTAACTCTACATCATTTTTCTTTTTTTGAATGGTTAACTCTACATCATCTTCTTCATTTTTATAACTTGTAATTATAAGTTAAGGGTGTGTTCTAGCTTAGCTCTCAATTATGAGCCTATCACCATGCAATATTCAAGTGTATATAACACGTCCGACACAATTAATGCTAGCTTATAATAGCAAAATTAGATAAATACAAATAAAATTTGTATGTGTGTGTGTGTATATATTATATAGAATTAAAAATTAATATGGAGAGTTATTGTTTTATTAGTTTTACGGACCTCAGCATTGGGATTTTTTTTTTATAGAAAAAAATGTTCAAAATTTTGAGGTGTATAAGATAATTAGTTAAGAATTGCTAACAAAAGAACATTGAGGTGTAAAGATAATTAATTAATTAATTAATAATACTAACTAACAATAGAAGCCTTAACTTAAGGAGAGCCTTAAGTAATTGCCTTAATGGCCTTATCCTTGAGCATTCATTGACACCAACAAAACCTTTTTCTCTTAATCACCACCACCACCACCACCACCAATACCCCTTTGCATGGCCACCTAGTACGTAGTAGTTATGACGTCCTTCCTAATTGCTCCTCCAACGTCCAAATTCCTAACCATAACCCAACATTAAGTAGACCAATCATCTCTTAATAATTATCCGACAGGATGGCCGCCGCCTTCCGGAGCCACCTCGCCGCCTCGAGGCCCGACCTCCTGATGATCGGCTGCCTCCTGTCCCTCATTCTCTCCTCCTCCTCAACACTCGGCATCAGGCTCAGCCTGGTCCGTACTCGCCCCACCCCCGAAAACCATGACACCCTCCTCGCCTTCCGTGAGGCCCCCGCCTTCCGCAACAGCGACGAGTACTGCCACCTCCCCGCCTCCTCCTCCGCCGCCTCCGCCATCCACGTCACCATGACCCTCGACGCCAACTACCTCCGCGGCACGATGGCCGCCGTGCTGTCCATCCTGCAGCACTCCACGTGTCCCGAGAACCTCTCCTTCCACTTCCTCTCCGCCGCCGCCGCCGACGAGCGCCACCTCCGGTCGAGCATCAACTCCACCTTCCCTTACCTCAATTTCGCCATCTACCGCTTCAACGCCGCCAGAATCCGGTCCAAGATCTCGAAATCCATACGGCAAGCCCTGGACCAACCCCTCAACTACGCGAGGATCCACCTCGCGGAGATCCTCCCAAACGGCGTGAAAAGAGTCATTTATCTCGACTCCGACCTCGTCGTCGTCGACGACGTCGCGAAGCTCTGGAACGTGGACATGGAAGGGGAGGTCGTGGCGGCGCCGGAATATTGCCATGCAAACTTCTCGCAGTACTTCACAGAGGCTTTCTGGAATGATCCTGAATTGTCGAAGACGTTTGAAGGAAGAAAGGCGTGTTATTTCAACACGGGGGTTATGGTGGTTGATGTGGAGGAATGGAGGAGAGGGAAGTACACGGAGAAGGTTGAGGAATGGATGGACATGCAGAAGAGGAAGAGGATTTATCATCTGGGGTCGTTGCCACCGTTTTTGCTGGTTTTCGCTGGGAAGATCAGGGCCGTTGATCATAGGTGGAATCAGCATGGATTGGGTGGGGACAATTTTGAAGGGAAGTGTAGGAGTTTGCATCCCGGGCCGGTGAGTTTGCTTCATTGGAGTGGGAAAGGGAAGCCATGGTTGAGGTTGGATTCTAGGAGGCCCTGCACCGTTGATCATCTCTGGGCCCCATATGATCTCTACCGTTCGTCGAGGCATTCGTTGGAGGAGTGAGCTGTATGATGAGGAAATGGAGAATTCTGTGTTGGGGTATAGGGGAAATTGCCTTAAATATCCGGAGTTTCAAAAATAGTTACATTTTCATCGAGGGTTTCGTTATTTGTATATACTATTTGTTTGATTCTGATATGATACGACGTTCAGATTTCGAAACTCAATATCCTACCACGGAATTCAGCAGAGTTGAGGAAATAGAGAGAGAAGGATCCCGTTGTGGAACGGAGGGAATTGGCCCTTTGGAACCATTTTTCCTTCTTATGAATTCTTTGTGAAGCAGAGAAAATGAGAGAAGGGCCATGGAGTCGGGCTACATTTGTTCCACATACAGAGAGACGATGAGGGAGTTAGCTTGGTTCTTGGGCAATTTTTGCCTCTTGGTGTGGGCCCTTAAATTGGCCTAAAGCAAAAAAACTTGATTTCTTTTATTTTTTGTTATTATTTTATTTCTCTTCTTGTTCCACACTTTTGGGAACCATTTGTTTTGGGTGTCGTTGCTTTGGGTTGTAAATCATCATTAAGACGTCATTAACTTCCAAGAATGAAGCACGGATATATAAATGCCAAAACGGATTTAGAATCTGTTTTTGTTAATTTATTTTGGGGCTGATAAATGATCAAATCAACTTTCGTTATCTTGAAGCCTGTCCTATATTAAAGACGACAATCTTTACTTCAAATCACAACGCTCATGATTGTATTACAAACGGCATAACACTATACCTTGGTAATTACATACTTCAAGAGGTTGAATTGCATAAAGAAAGTAAAACTAAGACACGATAATTAATGAAAGCAAAACTGAAAAGCGTGTCTTTGCTTTTGTTTTGTTTTTTTCTTTTCTCCGTCCCACCAAAACAGAAGGTAAAAATTCATTACATTAAAAATTCAATGAAATTCCCACCCCAATTAAGTTAGAATTAAGACGTCTTGTTGTTGTAAAAATTCAATGAAATAGGATTGGATTTCTAACAATAAACTGAGACTATATGGGAGTAATTCTTGTCGTACACAAAATCTCATTCACCAAGAGCAATAATGAAATGATTGTTACACAACACACTGAAGAAAATCACTACATTGGAGCAACCAACAAGGTTTCAACATGTCTTATGTTGTCGTCTCATTTCCACCTAGACGTTACATGAACATAACTTATTTGGAACATTTGGAAAGCCATAAATAACTAATCCAACTAACTAGACTCGATTGCCCATTTTTTCAACCCAATCTGTAATTAAGATTTATCGAACTCGAAATGGCCAAAAATCACAAGGGCGGGATTTGGAAATGTGGTCTCAGCACAACTACGCATAGATTTCCAAAGCATCTTGTGCTTGGGATATGGTGAATAAAATAATGAAGACATACCCCTGATATTGTCTGCCTAAACTATCCTCGTTGATCCAATGTTTATAGTTTACACTCTTGCCACAGCAGCTGATGGGCACGGGCCTAATGTATTCCACAAAATATATTCACCAGAAGTAACCTGTTGATAGGAAGTAGAACGCTTAAGAAAATTATGCAAGTACATATTAGCAACTCTGAATTCCTAAGAATGTACCATAAAGCCATAAACTTATTAAATCTTAAATACATAATAGTTAACTATTTCCTATCAATACACAGGAAACTTAATGCGTTATGTGTATCATACTTCAATCGCTCTAATGCCCATGACTCTAGCCAGTTGACAGAAATTAAAAACTAAAATCAATCTTGAAATATAGGATTCTGGAAGAAAACATACTTGAGTCGAGTATTCCACGGGTGCTTTAACAGCTGGATAGATGCTAACCTGCATACAAAACAGACGATGATTAAGAGCCAGCAAACAACTAATTTCACACACAAGCCTTACTCACAAACCTCACTGTCAGCTCTTTATTACAGAGGAGGTAAAGAAAGGACAGGAGAACTAGACAGCTGACTTACAGATTTCGGGTCAATTGATAATCCAGATAGTGGTGAGCCAACAATTCTGAAGGATACCTATAATCAAGTGTAAAATGCCTGTGATTAGTAAAGCTATTTTAGGTAAAGCAAAAGCTGCCTGACAAACACTGGCTTCAGCGAGGTGGTTTCAAATACAAGAAACTCAACAAAATGTTTAAATACCTTCGCATAGTTATATGCCTGCCAGCAAAATGGCTCTTCCAACTCAACGGAAGGAAGATCCTTGTTCATTTTCTCCATTAAGCATTCATCTATATTTACCATATTATTAGGACCATCAGTCTCTGTATCACTATCTTCATCAGCTATGCTTCTAGATGCTAGACTAGAAGAAGGCAATCTTTGAATTTGCCACGGAGCAAATCTCACTGTTCCAGGGAAAGTTGCCTCAACACTTTTCCCACTAAGGCCCCGTCCACTTGTTACAATTTTCCATTCAACTGAATGCTCTGTAGTTGAAACTGTTCCAATTGAAGGAGTCCCATCAAAGGATACAATTCTTCTCCTAGGAAAGGGCATTATCACTGTACAGAACTCCATTGTGAGGGGTGACTTATAACCTTCCATTAACCGCAATTTGAACAAAAATGCACCTTTGTCTTCAGAAACCATTGATAATTGGTAAAATCCCTGGATCGGAGGACCAACTCCACATGTAGCATGATAATGCATTAAAACAAAATTACCTAATGGCGGAGAAAACATCACAGAATGCTTATCCACACCATGTTCTGGAACCTGAGCACAAGGATGAAAAGATAAAACTTCAATGCGATTTGTGTTCAACCCTGTCAAGGGGAATGACACGTCTGACAATCCTTCTAATTCTGCTCGACAGTTTATTTGACCAGAAATGGATATACTATCTGGAATTTCATCTCGATCGTACATGGAAGCATGGACAATCTCATGAATCGTGAATAACACTCTCTGCTTTCCTTTGTAAAGGTACGGCTTCCATGCTGGTTGCTTTAGGTCTGAAGGAGGAAGATCCGACGCAGAAAATCCATTCATCTTCATGGAGAAAATATTCGAATGGCTCAAATCCAGAGGTGTACCTACATTTTTTATAGGATATCTATTATAAGACATTTATTAGAAATAGGTAATGCAAGACAATCCCCCAAAACTATTTTAGTGATAGCAATAAGAAAAAACGTGATGTGAAATACCACAACTAAAGGTACAAACCAAAGGGCATTGAGCTTGTTATGAAAGTTCGGAGTGCATCTTTATCCAAAGGCCTTGCACCAATCCTGGGAGCATCAGACGCTACATTTCCCACCACAGCAGTGCTAGAAGGGTTTGCAGATGCAACTGGTGCAGCTACAGGTTTTGCCCTTGAGGAGATTCCTGTTATTCCTATACTACCAGTTAGTGAATCCAACAATCCTCCTACAGATGGAGCTGCACTTACAACGACCTCAGGTTCTACCCAATCACCACTGATTACGTCACCAATTGCATGCGCCACCATAAATGCCCTATAAAACAAGCAAAAGAAACTACTAAACATCTTTGACCATGCAAATCATTTGATGTAATAAAATCATTTTGACCAACATTTAAGGTGAGACTCCTTTTGTTCAGCAGGCCTTATAAATTTTTTGATACAAGACAGGATTGAAGCCACAAACTCCCCCCAAATCCCACCCCATGTGAACCCCCCAGTGCCACCAGACCAAGAGGTCTTTGGCCAGCACGCCTTATAATCCTCCCTGCACTTTGGTCCTAGATTCACTATGGCCCTCAACCTTTGACAACCTTTCGATTGTCTTTTTAAGATCAATATGAGCTTTTATGATTAATTTCTCTAATAATTAGGATTTTTAATTTTAACCCAAATTACTGTACTACCCTTCTAGTACACTTCCAAGTTAGCGTACCTTCCAATTATTTGACGGAATTGGCTGGAAGGGGAAGTTTTGCACAGATTTAAAAATTCAGGGGGCATGTCGACCTCATTTCAAAAGTTGGTGGGCGCAGTGAAATTATGACCAATGCTCGGGGGATTTAAAAAATTTGTCTCTTTTTTTTTCCCGGCTACGTAAACCGCAAGTAACTTACCATACCCTGTGATGGAGGGTAGATCAAGCAGCAGGGAAGATAAACTGTCATCCACTCCAACAGTATTTCCACAATCGGATCTCTTGCTTAAGCATGCGTATGCCTTCAAGTGTTTAGGCTCGACCAAAGGCAATACAAGGACAGAATATTGCCCCTTCATATGTAAGACCAAAGGCCATAGAAGGTTATTATCTCCATCTTCTTCTTTGTTTATGTAAAGACCTATTATATGCCGCGTAATTGGATCATCAACCCAGGAATCTGAACCTTTAGCTGACTGACTTACGCGTATGCCGAGTCCGCGAGCAGACCCCTCTCTACAAGGATTAAAATAAATAAATAAATAAACCCGGAATTTCTTCAAGCATTAACGAAAGGTAAAATGGAAGGAACATTGCTTTCGTCCAGTAGGGATGTTTTGACAGTGAGATTTTTATTAAGTTGCTTTAAACTGTAATATTTGTCTTAATCGGATAGGCTTACAATGTAATCTTATGATTCAACACTACGTCAATCAGCTTTTGTTTTTCGTACTCTACAACAGAATTATCTGGAATAAGATTCAAACTTCAAAGCATAAGCCAGTACTTAAACACATATATTCAACATTAAAAAAAAATGGAAACCAATTGTAGCGACTACGGCATGGTTTGCTTAATGAATTGGATTACAAATCAAGATTTTATTAATCCGATAAGAACTATACCTTCGTTTTCGCTCGACGAAAGCAGAGACGAGCTCCGAATCAGTAGGGAGTAAAGGAAAAACGGTGTACTTAAGACTTTCTTCGGCAGCAGAAGTCTCGTTCTTGCTCTCGCAAGCCGATCGCCACCGCTTCTCCACCACCGGAAACCGCCTAAAAATTGAATACGCAAAACGGGAATTCAATCTCCGAAACTCCATTACATGAAATCACTAAGATGAATGAATCGATCATTTCATTATTCTTAGAAGTAAAGAGGAAATTTCGGAATAAAGATCGAGAAGTGAAAAGCGAAGAAAGAGAAGAGAGAAATTGAGGGAGTGAAAATGAGGAGGACCTGGAGAAGACGACGGAATCGAGGCTGTTGAGGATCCAAATGGCTCTGATGCTGCAACCACCGCCAGGCATGGCTTTCTCTTTCTCTCTCTGCAGCTCCCGACTATGGAGAACAACAATGGAGTAATGGAGGAGAAAGTTCTCAATTTTTTGTTTTGTTTTGTTTTGTTTTAGATGATAAAAGACAAAAATACCCTATTTAATATCAGCCATTGATCTAAAAAATCAGATCTCAGCCCTCCATTCTCACAAGTTCCGAGTTGAACTAAAAACCCTATTATTCATTTCCCACCAGCCCCATCCCCCGCCCACCCCCGCGGCCGTCCAGCTCATCGGAGACGTCATAGACACCATCGCCGTCTTGCCCCAAGCCTCCATCCGTGTCCCGAGCCCCTGACCTTCCCTCCGCCGGTGCCTCAATCCGCCGTGCCCTGAGCCTGCGAGCCACCGTCAAGCTCACTGTTCCGTCGCTAACGCCATCGCCCAGGCTCCGTCGCGACCCGGACTTCACAGACGTTGGCGTCGTCTTCATCTCCCTTCCCTCGCCAACTCTTCAGCTTATTAGATCAATGTATTTTCGTTTCAGATCTGATCTATTGTATTTGATTGATGTTATTCACTTTTTTCGTTTATGAATCTTATTGAAATGCTGAGAAATTGAGAACTTTTATTATGTAATCGGTCATTGAAAAAGGTTTTGTTTTTGTTATTTTGTTGAATGTGGTAAATTGTTTTCATATAACTTAGCTTCAAATTTCATGCGTCTTTTTTTTTTTTTTGGTTGAATATTGGGAAATAGTTGTTTAGTTGAAAAAAAAAGAGTTACGGCGTTTGGAAAATACACTAGAGTAGATAATATTCAACAAAAAAGAACATTGTCATCGTTAGTTCCTGTTCAGAAGGTGGGTGTTTCGTGAGGGACTTTTGAATAACAAAGGAACAATAACATACATTTTCTTTTTGTTAAAAAGATCTTCATTAGAGTTAAAATTTTAATAAAGTGTTAAAAATCAATTAAACTCATTTTTTTTTGTTAAATAAGAGTGAAACTGACATTTTTAGTATTATACCTTGCTTAAAAACGTTTTCTTGTACATGGTGGGGTATTTTTGGCATTTTCTTAAAAAAAAAATCAGCATTGATGGTCAACTAACGGTTAATTAATAGAGGGGGATGTCAGTGTAATTTTTTTCAAAAATTAGGGAGTGTTGATGTGATTAGTTTCGGTTATAAGAGTGTCACTGTTATTTCGACAAAACAGTGTTAATTATGAGATTCTTGGTTGGGCGTGAGTGACATGCTTTTGAGATTTTTAGGAATCTAAATAACATCATATTGGGTGTTATTAGACTATTCCATTTTGGGATAAAATGAATCCCATGAGATTCATATTTATGGGAATATGAATATCACAACTCTTGTACCAAATATAGTAATGTGTGAAGATTCTCATTCCCACTCAAAGATTACTTCATACCAAACGCTCCTTAACTTAATTTATTATCGTAAAAAATGAAGCTAATTTCATTGAGGGAGTTATTATCCTAAAAAAATTAAGCTAATTTCATTTAGGGATGTTTAATCAATTGTATTGTAAAAAAAAAAAAAAAAAAAAAACCCGCTTAGATGTACCCTTTTTTTCATGTTCTTTAGTGTGTTCCTTTAACAACACCATTTCATATCAATTTAAAAGTCTCTTATTGTGTTGCTTCAATGAGACTACCAATTCATATTATAAAGTGATATTTTAATTGATACAATATAATATTATCGGAGGAACGTAAAAAGTGACGAGGAGATAGATGAATGAAATAAATAAATAAATAAATAAATAAATATATATTTGATCATAACGTATGTTCCACTCTCCCATTCTCCATCTATTGTATGCCCTCCAAAAGAGCAATCACAATCCCTTGATATATCCTCAAAAACAATCCTTCCTATATACATACACTATTCAAATATTTGAAGGATACCAAATTTGTAAGACATTTTGTTACTTTCTATTTAAAGAATTGTACTTGCTTTCTTTACAGCAAATGTACAAGTGTGTGTGTGTATATATATATATATATATATATATATATATATATATGCTTGTACGTATATATTTTCCATTTTTTCATTTCACAAGATTTTTCTTTAAATTCTCCCAGCAGATTCTATTAACTTCATGACACTACAAAAACACATGCTACACTTCTCTATGCTTATTACAACAACTTCAAAATAACTGAATACTTCTGTGGATAAAAAAAGCCAAAATACAAAAAAATAAGCAGAAAACCTCAGTTCCTGAAAGTGCCACAATAATTTGGTTCTCGATTTCCCGTGTGCGTGTGGTGTGTTCAGCAGCAACTTAAAGGTCAGCGCAGAGATAGGAGATAATAGAGCCTGCCCGCCTTTTGGTCCTCTGACTAACCTTCCACTTCTCAACGAGCAACTTCTTTATGTTTGGACAACCGGAAACCACCGTCGCAACTGCGGACGAAGTTACGCCAGGGCAAAACACCATGTGGCAGGATTCAAGCAAAGTGCAGTTTCTGACGAGATGGGATATACCGACATCTGTTATTTGACGGCAGTGTGACAGCACTATTTCCTTCAGGTTTGGACAGCCTTCTCCTAGTTCTGCCATTGCCATATCACCCAAATTCTGCCCCAGAAAAAAAAAATTAAATCAACTGAACTTTATTTTTTGGTGCGTAGAAACTAGAAAATGAATTTGTTACCCCTGCAGCTTAAACAAATTGGTTTTTGTTATATAAGACTTTTTTTTTTCCTGAACTTGGAGTGGGGCTCAAGAGTTGAGTCAGGTGTGAGTATGCACATAGTAAAAATATTTAGATACACAAATGACCAGGCTGCACAAGCACTCTCCGAACAAATTGTTAAGAATTTATATTCATAAATTGATTATTAACTTTACAGTCAAGATATGGACTGAAACACACTGTTAATTTACGTGGCAACCAAGAATGGCAAAATACGAGGGATCGGTTGAAGTTTATAAGCACACAGATATTCTCAAGAGGGGTTTTTGCCAAGAGATACATGAGAGTGAGAGATCAGAGAGACGCACCTGGAGAACACTTACGTCTAGGTACGTAAGTTCAGGACAGCCTCTTGCAATGGCTATTATTCCAGCATCCCCAATTTGATGACACCCACTGACATTTAGATATTGCAGGCAGCTACACTCACCAATGGCAACAAGTGCCTCGTCTCCCACCCTAGTAATGGCAAAATAAGTTAGACCGGAATACAAATGGTATACAACTTATATACATAATTATATTGCAGTCCGCATACTTTCATTTTAAAACATATGTACTTGAAATAGAAGAATCTTTATATAAAGAAACAAAGGATGTAAACGTGATAATTTGTATCCTTAAATGATGAAAAGAAGACTTCACCTATCACAAAATCGGAGGCTAAGATCTGTCAGGGACTTGCAGTTCTCTCCAATAGCCATAATTCCCTTGTTTCCAATCTATGATTAAAAAAAAAAAAAAAACCCGGATATATGCAATGTTAAACAATCCAAGAGAAATAAATTACAGAAATGAAGCATTTTCCAGCAAATCTGACAGTTTACATTGAAGAACTACTTTTCGACTAATAGAATATTCAGCATTCTCAAGTATTGTACTGCTTTGAACATATCGTCTCAAGACAACACTAAAAGCTTTCGTAATGTTTGAAAGCCATAAATGGAAACGAGAAATATTTTGAGTGATGTGCGTGTGTGTGTGTGTGAGAGAGAGAGAGAGAGAGAGAGGGAGAGAGAAAGAGAGAGAGAGAGGGAGAGAGAAAGAGAGAGAGAGAACCTCATAACATCGCCGAATATGAAGTTTCTTCAAATTCCTGCAGCCTTCGGCTATACTACAAATTGCCTCATCTCCAATACTTGAGCAATCCACCAACTCAAGGGATTGTAAGAACTTGCAACCTCTTCCGATCTCATGAAGTGCAGTGTTGCCTATTCTTTGGCAGTACAACAATGCTAACTCAGTAAGACGCCTGCACGCGTCCAATATTTTTTTATTAACAAACTACTGATAGAGAGAACTATTATGTGATGAAGTGACAAGACATGACAAATAGGAGGAACAACCAGTCTATTCCGGTCTTCCAGATAAGCAAAGATGTTTGACAGCCTAAGTGCCTAACCATAAAATCCTGCAGAGTGATTGACCCAATTGATCCAATATCAAACTAATCTATTATTGTTGAAAAGCTAAAGTAACAATTTGGCTCAGTATGTAGATGAAGACTATCGTTATTTCTTGAATTAAGCTGAAAACACAAACAGTGAGCAGATAAAATTCAACCTCGTTTGATATGTACAGTGCATGTACCTCATGAAACCGTGTGTCGTATTTCAAGCACACAGTAAAACCATGCGGCTCTCAAAAAAATTCTTGCACAGACTAGCAGGTTATGTAACTTAAAACGTGAATTCCATCTATTCATCAATATCATTACCTCCTATGATACCAATTTTAAGTCAAGCTGAGAGAGAAACATACGGGCAAGACTTCCCAATGAGTTCCAGCCCCAGAGTTCCAATGTTGTGGCACCCATTAACTTCGAGATGTGTAAGTTCCTTGCAGCCAGTGGCAATGGCTTCCAAACCGTTGTCACTCAGAAAGTAGCAGTCACTTAGAGTAAGATCTTTTAACTTCTTGCATCCATTCCCAATAGCGCGTAAGCCCCTGAGTGTTATAAACAGGATGAAATTAAGTAACACGTTACTTATGATCATCTAGAGACATTACTTTTGTTGATTTTTGCACAGTAATTTAGAGACATTAACATTCAGTAAAATTTAATGCAGAAACGAAAATGAAAATAGCAACAATTGAAGAAAAATATAATAAATAAAGACTGGGAGTAAAAGATCCATAAGTAGCACTAACTTATCCGTAAATCTCTGGAAACTGTACAGAGCCAATAACTCTAGAGACAAACAAGAAGTGCCAACAGCTTTCAGAGCCTCATCAGTAACATTGATACATTGTAGCTTCAGTATTCTCAAACATGGGCATCCCTGGGCGATTGCAATGACCCCTTTGTTGTGCATGAACTCTGAATCCAACGACAGGATCTCAAGAGATTTGCAGTGCAACCCAACTGCCTCCAATGAGATATCAGTTATCTTTGCACAAGCTGCTATCCCAAGAGATTTCAATGACTTTGCACAACTAATAGCTAATTCAACCAAACCCATATCAGTCAAGCCCTCGCAAAACCGCAAATTCAAATCTTCAAGCTGCTTACATGACTTTCCAACAGCTGCTAGACCCAGATCTCCAACATAGCAACCCTTGAAAGAAAAACAACATCAAAACAGCACATCTTTCAAAAATGTTGCAAAATAAGTAAGATATAAATACTTAAAATTGTTTAGTAACCAAAAACCCACCTGTAAGTCCAAAGATTTTAAATAAGTGCACTTATTTGCCAGGGAAATTAAGCCAGCACTTGACACGTTAGAGCACCAGATTAAGCTCAGCTTCTCAAGTTTTGGCAAGCCTTCACCAAGTGCAATTAACCCCGAATCGGAAAAATGAGACGATTCAAATTCAGCATCTTCAATCCCATTTTTCTCAAAGGCACATTGATTAAGAGAGGAAACCGAAGTTTGGCTACGACTGCCCCTTTTTCCCTACACCCAAATCAACGTCACATCTCAAATAAACATCTAATAACCTCCTCTACAAACACTAAAGAAACACAATCTTCTCTCTAGATTCTTTTTCCTCCTGTATTCTACGAGCAATAAATTAAATTTTTAGAAGACCTATAACCACAAAGAAATCTCGTAAAAAAACTGCTTGACAAAATCAAATTGCGATTCAAAGCTCAATTTGGTGACTTACGAACTGAAACAGAAGCGAAAAACAATCAAAGACCAAAAACTACATGAATTTTACAGAAGAAAAGAAAAACGACACTTAAGCTTAAGACAAATATTAGAACCGGAAGCAGAAACTAATCAAATTCCAGGGACAACGGAAAATTTACGCAAAAAAAAAAAAAAAAGATGATTGAAAGTAAAATGGAAAATCAAGCATAAAATTGAACAGCGATTGAAAGCTAACGAACTGAACTGGGAGCGAGCGAGCCACATTTAACCAAATTCCTAGACTTAACATTGGAACTAAAATCGAAAATTAAGCACAAAATCAAGCATCGAATGAAAGCTAGCGAGCTGAATCGTGAGCGAAAACTAACCAAATTCCTATACCACAGAAAATTTACGCAAGGAAAAAATTTTAAAAAAATCTAAAATCTAAATTTAAGCACATAATCGAACAACAATTGAAAGCTTACGAGCTGAACCGTAAGCAAAAAACTAATCAAATTGCTGGACTACATAAGTTTTACGCAAAAAAAAGAAAAAATACACACACACATATATATATATATATAATAGTTGAAACGACGATAAAAAATATAGCACAAAATGAAAGCTTACGCGCTGAACCGGGAGCGAGATGCTCAAGCGTTCGTCAATGTAAACGTTGCGGACATTAGAGAAGCGGCCGGCGAGGAGGTTGAGGAAGAGGTCGGAGCTGCCGGTGGCGCCGACGCGGAGGGTGGTGCGTCTGAGCCGCTCAAGGGCGAGCCACCGCTTGCAGACGAGCGAGCAGGCGTCGCGGCTCGGCTTGGAGTCGAGCCGCCGCAAGATCTCCACGATCAGCTCGTCGGGGAGACACGAGTTGATCCAATTGTGCCCTCGCATTCTCGAACAGCGGTCGATCGGTCGGAATTCGATTCCCGGCGATCCAAGGCTATCGGAATCCGTGTTCGGAATCGGAATGAGAAAATGGAAATGAAAGATATATGTAAGTTGTAGAGGAAGGGGAGAAAATGAATCGGTGGACTGGGCGGTTGGGGAAATTTTCCGGGTGTGTTTTCTCGATAATGCCCTTGATTTTGTTCTTAACTGCCTCTTACTCTAAATAAGCCCGGTTCTGTCTTTTCGGCTCTTTAAAGGTTAAAGTGGAATAAAAAAATATGGGGAAAGGGAAAGATTTTAACAAAGAAAACTTCGAAACTCTTCTCTTTAGTTAAAGAGGACGTGTCGATTTTGTTTAAGTTTCCTGTCGTTTAGGGAACACGACGTACTGTATATTTAGCCAAAAACGACATGTCTTTTTCAAACACCTTCTGCGGCCGTGCTTTTTTTTTTTTTTTTTTTTTTAAATCCCCTTTTTTTTTTTTTTTTTTTTTTTTTTTTTTTTTTTTTAAATCCCCCTTTATTTTTATGTTTATTTTTTATTTTTTGCTGAATCATTGAAACGCCAAATATTTTGGTTGTGTTTAGAATTGACCTTATTTTTTTTTAAATAAAACGTTTTTAAAACGTTGTTTGACATAATAAAAATAAAAATAATTTTTTAGTTTAATATAAAATGAGATAAAAATAAGAAATGATTTTCAGATGTTTTTTATTTTTTGTTTTCATATTCTCTTCTCTCGAGCAGAGAGAGAGAGAAAAATAGACATTAATATATTTTTTTACACTGAAAAATAATCTCTTGATAAAATTACTAAACCCATTTTCAAAATGATTTCTGTCTGAGATTGAAAACATTTTCATTTTCATTTTCATATAAAAAATAAAATCATTTTAAAACGAGTTCAAAACACGTCCTTAGATTTATGAAATCATTTTTCAAGACAGTTCTTTAAAATCATAATAAATCCCATATATATACTGTAGAAGATTTACGAGTTACATGTTATTTTTTTGTTTTTTGATTTTAGTAGGGAATTCGAACTCCTCATGTGTGATAATATCGTTAACTTATATTTGTAACTACGTGTCTACTGACATTTCACTTTTACATATGAGTGATTATTGGCTTGTTTGTCAATAATACATGACATGTCTTGTCACATATTCTGGTGAAAAATAACAACATAAAGAAGTTAATGTCTTCTCTTTGAGACAATTACAAACTTACGCCTCGTTCATTTTATCGAGTTTTCAATTACAGTTTTGTTCTCATAAAAAGTCATATCTAATTTTTTCTGTTACAGTAAAAATTTATCACATAAAATCACGTATCAACTCGAATTAAAAACTTGAATATGCAAACTAAATGAGACCTAATCTAAAAGTGTATGGTCTATTTTTTAATTAATATCTTTTTAAGTAATATAGTTATTTAAATAAATTAAATATTAATTAATATTAAATAAAATAGTAAAAATCTATACTCATACAACACATTAAATATTTGCAAATTTCATGTGCTATGGAATATAAAAGGATTTGAGATTTCATACAGTAGGATTTATTATTTTAAGTTTTTTTTTTTGTTGGTACGAACGCTCTCTCAATTTCATGAGCATAGCAAAATAATCTTTTAATTTTAATTTTGATAATTCACTGCCTAAATTATAAAATTCGTTGCAGTTGGTCAAATTGAAAACATAGTTAAAATTTTAGACCGATTTTTCCACATAAGCGTTTAATGAAGATAATTTATGATCTTTTTACATCTAATTAGTCCCTATATAATATCACGAGCAATTTTTTTTTTAAATTAGGAAGCTCTTAATTTTTCACTCAGAACGGTTTACCTCCAATTTTAATAAGTTTTCGTTTGTGATGAGTATAAGGGGAGCTATTCAATACAAAAGAATAAATCTGCCTCATTCACTTTATGGATTTAAATTTTCAATTCGAGCTGAAATGTGACATTTTATGAGAGTTTTTAAATGTAACAGAAAAAGCTAAATGTGACATTTTCTGAGAGCTTTTAACTGTAGAAACTTAAACCTCGAATCGATAAAATGAACGATACCTAAATATTCATGTAGAAGAAATTGTTCAAAATTTTAAAATTCGTCTTCAATTTAACTAACATCCTAATAAATTTCAACATTTAAGAGTGAATTATCAATATTAAGAGCTAAGGAACGGTCTCGTTCACTTCGCTGATTCGAGTTGAGATGTGATTTTATGTGAGAATTTTTTACTGTAGTAAAAAAGTTAGATGTGATTGTTTATGAGAGTTTTTTACTGTAAAAAAACTCAAATTCTAAACTCGAATCAACGAAGTGTTGTCAAACTGTAAAATTGAAGGGTGTCTGTAAAAAACCTTCTTTCAATGACCTAATATTATATGAAATACCTTACAAATCTTAATTTAAATACCTATTAAAACAATCTGGGAATCGTTATAGCAAAAAGTTCCCAAATAAAATACCTACTTTTCATTAAAATTTTCCCCCTGTTGTTTTTCAAGACCTTTTCCGCGCTTTTTGGGTTCCAATACCCTAAAAAAAATTACCCAAAAGAAAAATAAGTGTTAATCCCTCAAGATTGTCCGTCTTTCCAGCTTAGGGTTTCTCGGCGGGCTATTTTTGGATTTAATTCTGTGATTCACTTGCTCCAATTCGGGAAAAACTCTGGTTGGTATTGGATCTGGGGATGATCATATGATTCAATTGGAATTGGAAATGCGCATTTCAACCTTTTATTAATTCCCAATTCATTCCACCGTTTGGACCCCTAAGGTGAGATTTTGATGAAATCGATTCACTTTTCACATTTAATTCGAAAATTTTCCGACAATTTAGTTTCTTTTCATATCTTGCAAGTTGATGAACCATATAATCAGTCAGTTCATGCACATTGTTCGATCAATTCAATTATTTTGTGTGAAATTTTGGTTTATTTTATGCTTTTTGGGTGATTAAGATATCAATTTCTGCTTTTTATCGCTTCGAAAGTTCAATTTGTAATGTAGTTTGAAACTTTTCTAAACTTCATTCATTCACGAGCACCCTTTTCTGGAGATCTCTTTCTCTGTCCTCGCTTTTCGATTTCTCTCGACGATTCCCATTCCACTGCGATTCCTCCGATGATTTTCTGCCTCTGCATTTGCAGCTAACAGGTCAATTTCTCTCTCTCGCTCTAATTTCTCTCGATCGGCAATGGATGTCTCTGTGTTCGATTCATTTCCTTCGCGTATATATATATATATATATATATATATATATATATTCATTTCCTCCGCGCGATGACCACCCCCTCCCTAGAATCTCGCCTCGTTCGTGGGTTTTAT